>NW_019525496.1:4388969-4398969 GCF_002814215.2 Seriola lalandi dorsalis
ATATAGGGAACAGTGTAGGGACCATTAGGTAAGGATACTGTTAACTCTAAATTTGCACCATTGTGTTTTAAGGTTATTTTATCCTGGAAATATTTTGCTGATGTTTCTGATCCTGGTGTCCAATATTGATTTTCGTCAGTGATTAAAGTATCCCAGCTTATATCTAAAACACTGCTAGTTAGGTACCACCAGTAAGAATCCCACCCTTCCCCTGTAGTTAGACGCGGAGGATGGGAACCCCAAAATCCTTTGAGGTTTTTTATAGGAACGGATATAACAGTGCTGTTGTTGGGAGCTACAGTTACACGGACGGCATTTTCTCGTGCCCATTTTACTATCCAAGGCGTGCCATCCCACTCATAATCTGCTCTACGTTTGATCTTTTTGTGTGTTGCATTTTGCTGAGTTAGGCTAAGAGTCTCATTTCTATTTAGTCTTTCCTTCGGTGGTCCGCCTAAATACCACACGAACAGA
Organism: Seriola lalandi dorsalis; assembly: GCF_002814215.2. NCBI lineage: Eukaryota > Metazoa > Chordata > Actinopteri > Carangiformes > Carangidae > Seriola > Seriola lalandi. Next base: position 4,389,444 of record NW_019525496.1, read on the forward strand.
AATGTTAGAATTAAGAACAGTGTCACTGTCCAACCTAGGATTGCATTCTTTAACCCATTTGGAGTCATTATGGCTGAAAGTTTCCTCCTCTACTGGGTTCGGTGTCTTATAAGTTCTTCACTGACTTTCAGGTCTATCCAGACTCTACACGTCTGAATCCACCCTATTATCAGTCTTTAGCTCACCTCCCCTATCGGAGTTTTCAACCGAAATGACCTTTTTACAATGAGTAAGATGAAAGATGTGTATAAGAGACAGAGTATGTACTGTAGCAAACGCATACTGGCTGTCAGTATAGATTGTAGCTTCTTTATCTTTCATTAATTTGCAAGCTTCTGTTAGTGCTATGAGTTCAGCAGCTTGTGCTGAGAGATGTGAAGGTAATTGTTTAGCTTTTAGCACCTTATTTTGAGTCACTACTGCATATCCAGTCTGACGTTAGGTAGAAATTCTCTACATGTGGTCCGACACGCCCCGGTGTCACATAGGAACCTGACTGATTCCCCATTTACCATTAATTCTATTTCGGGCCGAACACTGTCCAAAGATAGTAACTCTTGAAAATTAAGGAGAACTTCGTCTCCTGTTGGTTCAATCATTGGTAGTGGTTCAGCTCTCTGGGGCATAGATTCAGTGGGTTTTGGATCTAGTCATGCTGAGAAGGATTTTTTCTCCGGACAATCTCGAGCGAAATGTCCCTCTTTGCCACACCTCCAACATCCTGGCAGACTCCGTCTGTAATCTGCCCGTCCTCCTCCTCCTCCTCTCTGTCCTCTACCTCTTCCTCTAAATCCGCGTTTTCCTCTACCCCCGTAGTAGAAAACCTTTACAACCTTTTCTGCATCGAGGGCATGATTAACATAATCGTCTAAGGTCCCTGCAGTGAACCCTTTGTGATGTCTCTCAACCCACCTGCGGATAGCATCTTTGGACCCTGCATGGATGGTGTTTTTTAGTAGTTGGCGGAAAACACCATTCGGCTGTCCATCATCCTCCAAGCCACTGTGCATTTTGAAGGCTTTTGTCATTCTGACTTTATAGTCTTCAAAAGACTCCTCATCTCTCTGTTTAACTCTCCATATTTCTGTATAGTTTGCTCTTCGTCTAAACCTGAGAGTGGCTCTGTCCTCTAGTGCTCGTATCCTGACTAGAAGCTCAGCAGAATCGTGAGCTAAGACAGCTGGTGGAACTGCTCCGTCTAACGGACTCCAGTTCCCGCACACGTGGTGCCAGTCAGCTTTTAAAGCTACCATCCACACTTGCTGCACTTCCTGTCCATTAAGATGATATGATCTCCTCAAGCTTTCCATTTCCTGGATAAACTGAGTTATGTGTTCCTTGTGTGAAACGATTCCTTCTACTGCTTTTTTAACATCTTCCATGGTCCATGTTCTATAAACCAAAATGGTGGGCTGTTCCCCATTATTATTGGGCTTTGCCACTTGGATCATGGGATAAGCTTCAGCACTACTAGGTGACATGTCAGTGATTGATGGAGCAGGAGCAACCAGGGAAAACGTCTTCCCCAGGGTTTTTGACCACTCATACTGGTTACCTCCTGCTCTGGTGCTTATTCTATGTGTTTGTGAGTCTTTGTGTTGGGGTGTGTTTTCTTGAGGCAGTGTAGGATTTATTCTCTGTATTGGTCTTTCTTGTCCTGCAGCTGCAGCTTCTTCCTCCTCACTTTCTTCCTCACTATCCCTCCTTTGCCTAACTGGCCCTGTCTCATCATCCTCCTTCCTGTGAAACATGACTTGCTTATCTTCTCCTTTCTCTGCATGTCCCTGTTTTCCTTTTTTCTCACGCTTTCTCTCTCCTTCCTCTCTCTTTCCTGCCATCTTTCTCCAAAAGTCTATGTCACTGTATCCTTCTTTTTCCTTTTTCTTGGGATCATTTTTTGTTTTTATGATTATCTCGTCTTTAGACTGGCTATTTTTTGAGTGCTTAGTTGACCCTCAAATCCATATTTTGTTATCCATTTATCCAGGTGTTTTATTTTACTTGGATCCTGTTTCTCAACATATTTCCAATCTTTACATGATAAATGTTCTTTTGGAGTTAGTTTGCTACCTCCCTGTCCCATTTTACCTTCTTATTCTTTATTTTATTTATTTATCTATTAATATATTTATTTCTTTATTTCTTTACTTATTATTCTCTCTTTATGCTTTGTTGCTTGGAATCGTTTTATCTATTAATATATTTATTTATTTCTTCCTTTACTTATTTTTATCTCCCTAGGTACTTTAATTCAGTTCGGTTTCACTCTCTAACTTTTATTTTATTTGTTTATTTTCAACTTATCCTTATCCTTAACTCGAGCTTTTAGTTGTTTCTTGTGTTTTTTAAGACTTTGGGTCAGTCTTGTCAACACCTAGGGTGATCTAAAGACTGGGGGTTTCCTTTGTCAGCAGGACAGCACTTCAAATCCCTGTTGTGGTAATTCTCACTTCAACTCTTTCGAGTGGAGAATTCTTGCCTTTGCATCCACAAGAGGTTTGCTGTTTTACTTCCCACTGTTTTATATGAGACTAAACACCTAGTGGTATTTTAATCTCCATGCACTCAGTCATTCATACACAGTTTGTTTTTCCACGGATCTTTACGGGACTCCGCTGCCCAGTACTGTTATCACGGACTTTCTCGGACTCCGTCTCTCTTTAACCTGTCAGAGCCTAGGATTCACAGGGTTTGTTACAACGCGCAATGACCCTCAGTCACTCGCTTGTTTTTAACAAAACTATACTCACCGCTGTTGTCCTTCCCTTCTCGGAATACCGTCACCCATCAGATCCCAGCCGGCGGGTAAACATCCAGTCCTGGAAAAGGATTTCAAGAGCTCCCACTGTGGAGCTCTGCTGTGGCCACAGTCTCTCCTGGAGTCCACCCCCCCGCTGGGATCCTCAGGTCTATTGGTCTCCGGCTCGAAGGACCAAGTTAATGTCAGGTTTACATTTAATACTGACACACAGAAGAGAAAGACAAGGGCGTTATTTCTTACTCGCGAGGAGAACGGACAGAGATTTGCTCAGTTACAATCTCCAAACCCGCTCTGAGCAAACTCCACCGTCTCCTCTCTTTTTACTATCACACAAAGCATTCCAGACATTCCTCCAGCAGCAAGACGTCGTTTATCTCAAAGGCCTGAAGGTCATACCAAGTGTAACATAAAGGGTGTCAAAGGTAATACAAAGGATAACATAATACAATGAGTGAATATAATCAATGAACATAATGAATGAATATGATGTGTGAATATGATATGGGGGTGATTGTGATACATGGTACAAATGTTTATTTCATGATATAGAGGTAGAACAGACTGATGTCCGCCTGTGGTCTCCTCCAACAGCTGCGTCCTGTTAAACACTTCATTACAAAAACAACTACATATATGGTTAGGGCAGTAAAACATGTTAAAGACACGTTAAAGATAAGACACATACTAACTTCATACATGGTCAAAGCAATAAATCAGAGTGTGTTCATGTTAAGGACAAGGTACAGACTAACTACATATATGATCTGAACAGCAAGGCAGGATAGATGGTTATGTATTATCAAATATGAGATAACTATATATATATATACAATTATTCCAACAAAAGGAAAGAGCAGATTTGACGGGAAGATAAAGATGAAAATCTTCTACATGAGGCTTCATTTAAACAGATGTTGGATTGTTTCAGTTTGCCTCTTTTCAAAGAGTCTAAAACAGGTGTTTTCTGCTGGCCCCGCCCACAGCAGCTCATCACTCTGCTAGTGCACCTGTGCTCCTGGAAACTGATGCATGACTACCTCACACAACCCCACGTCTAATAACCCGAACTATCCCTTTAATGCTCTTTTGAACATCTGTCCAGGTGTTACATCACTCTGTCCCAGGCTCTGGGGATGAGTATGGGCGGGGCCCCGGCTGGTCCAGCAGGAACAGGTAACACAGGGATATGTTTCTAATGAGATGCTCTCACAGTGGCTTTGTGACATGTTGCTCTAATCCAGTGTGTGTGTGTGTGTGTGTGTGTGTGTGTGTGTGTGTGTGTGTGTGCAGGTCTGGCCCAGTCCGGAGCCTGGGGCTGCTTCGATGAGTTTAACCGCATCGAGCTGCCGGTCCTGTCCGTCGCTGCCCAGCAGATCTACATCGTCCTGCAGTGTAAGAAGAACAAGAAGAAGCAGTTTGTCTTCACCGACGGAGACGTGGTTGACATGGACCCTGAGTTTGGCATCTTCCTCACCATGGTAACCAGGCTCTAATGACGCACCCTGCAGGGGGTCGAAGTTATTACTCACAAAAACATACAGAACCTGTTAGTGATGGAAGCTTCGGATCTTCTCAACTGGAGGATCAGAAGGTTTCAGAACCAAACTCCTGGTCCTCAAAGCAGAATTCATTAAATAACCTTCTACACGTCCATGGACATAAATCAAAAATCTTTAGGGCTAAACCAAATATTCCAGAAATAAAAGGCTACACATCTGGATAAAGGTTTCGAGAAACAGTTAGAGTTCAGAACAAAAACTGCAGAACATTTGAGACCACGTTGAACTAATGGTTCAGGAACACAGGAGTTCTGACCACAGATCTGCTGTATGAACTGAGCTCCAGAACCAAACTTCAAAACCAGATTCCAGGAACTGATCTACATCCAAACCAGATTTCTAGAACTGAACCACTTTAGCACCAGTTCTCAAAATGATTTACCTCAGTACCAGAACAGAACCACTGGAGAACCAGTTAGAGAGCTCTAGAACTGACCTGATCTCATAACCAGTCTGACACTACTTCAGAACCACAGCTGGGGAAGTGAACAATCTCAGAACCAGTCAGAGGTCTAGAACTGACCTACCTCGGTACCAATCGCACTTCCGGACCTCATTAGTGACTTCTTGCTCCTCCAGAACCCCGGTTACGCCGGTCGCCAGGAGCTGCCAGAAAACCTGAAGATTCAGTTCCGCACGGTAGCCATGATGGTCCCGGACCGAGCCATCATCATGAGGGTCAAACTGGCCAGTGCGGGTTTCCGTGACAACCAGGTTCTCAGCAGGAAGTTCTACACCCTCTACAAACTGTGTGAGGAACAGCTGTCCAAACAGGTGTGGTGACCGACGGTGGCGATTCCCCCGATACAGCGGACGCCATTAAAACTCTCCCACAAATTCAAGTTTTTATATTTTACCAGGTCCATTATGATTTTGGTCTGAGGAACATTTTGTCGGTGTTGAGGACGCTGGGAGCCGTGAAGAGATCCAACCCTTCGGAACCAGAGAAGACGGTGGTGATGAGGGTCCTGAGAGACATGAACCTCTCCAAACTGGTGTGTGTGGTGCAGATCTCTCTCGTGTGTTTGTTAGTGTTTGAACGTTTTCACCGTGACGTGGATCTCTCTCTCTCTCTGTAGGTGGATGAGGACGAGCCTCTGTTTATGAGTCTGATCAACGACTTGTTTCCTGGTATCGGTAGGTGTCTGTCTCTCGCTGTATAACTCACTGACACAGTCATTGTATGTGATCCAGAACATCTTTCTGCCGAGACTGTGCACGGATCAAACACATGAACGTTTCCTGCGACTGTTTTATTCTGTGTCTGTCCTTTAGTTCATTTTCAGGTCACATGTCACGTTTCATATGATTCATCTTCTAAATGTTGCTCCGTCCTTCTCGTAGTTCTGGATAAGGCAGGGTATCCAGACTTGGAGTCATCCATCTTCAGTCAGGCTCAGCGGGCCGGTCTGATCCCTCATCCCCCCTGGATCCTCAAACTGGTTCAGCTCTACGAGACGCAGAGAGTCCGACATGGTACAGATCAGCAGAGACAGAACCTGAAAGTGAAAGCAGGATTATTAGTTAATACCAGATTATATAATTCTTTATTGAAAATTATTCAGGAATTAAGAACCAGGGAAATATATATATTCCTACATGAAAATCTAAAAGCTGTTTCAAGCTTCTTCCTGCTGCCAGAAATAAAAATAAATCCTGTATTTATTTATCGTCCTAGTCAGAAAGGTCTGGGGTCAGGAGGGGAACGAGGGGAGGGGAACGAGCTATGTCATTAATCGTCCTCTGCTGCGGCAGGTATGATGACGCTGGGTCCCAGCGGCGCCGGGAAGACGGCCTGCATCCACACTCTGATGAGGGCCATGTCAGAGTGCGGCTCCCCCCACCGCGAGATGAGGATGAATCCCAAAGCGATCACGGCCTCGCAGATGTTCGGCACGCTGGACGTCACCACCAACGACTGGACCGACGGCGTGTTCTCCACGCTGTGGAGGAAGACTCTCAAGGCCAAGAAGGTGCTGCAACGCCTCAAGGGGTTAATGAGCTGCTTGTACGGCACGTTTCAACAGACTGATACGTGTGTGTGTGTGTGTGTGTGTGTGTGTGTGTGTGTCAGGGGGAATATATCTGGATTGTGCTGGATGGTCCGGTGGATGCCATCTGGATCGAGAATCTGAACTCGGTTCTGGACGACAACAAAACTCTGACGCTGGCGAACGGAGACCGAATCCCCATGGCTCCCTGCTGCAAGGTGACATCACAACATCTGTCATGTCTGTCATGTTTCAGAGACCATCTGCTGTCAGCCAATCAGACCCCAGGGTTTTGTGGACTTAAAACTAAACCGCATCACATGGTGATAAAGTGAAGACACGTCCTTTGTATTGTGCCTCCAGATTGTCTTTGAGCCCCACAACATCGACAACGCCTCCCCAGCCACGGTGTCCAGGAACGGGATGGTGTTCATGAGCTCGTCTGTGCTCGGCTGGAGCCCCGTCCTGCGGGCCTGGCTACGCAAGCTCCCGGAGCCGCAGGCCGACGCCCTGAAACTCTGCTTCGACAGCTGCTACCAGGTGTGGATGAAAAGAGGATCATGACCACAGATCGGCGGCGGCGCTCCTTCCAGGCAGCAGTCTCTGTTCACTTCTAGTGCAACAATGAGCTTCAGTAAAAATGAGATAGAAGTTTCACAGATAAAATAAGAAACAGGAGAATGATTTAATGTAATAATAGATTTAAGATGAGAAAGCACAACTGTGAAAAGGCTCCACATATGGTGTCAGTAGATCTGAGATGAACTCAGGTGCAAGTCCAGAGGCTTAAAGCTCTTCAATAAAATCTTAATATCAAATGTAATATTTACGGGAAGCGAATGAAGAAACTCTAAAATGAGATAAATGTTCTCTCTGCTCTTTGGTTTTGGTGAGACGTCTGACTGCTGTAGTTTCTGTAGACACGTTTCGAGTCTCTAGATTCTCTCCGGATGAAATAGGACGGATCCTGGAGAGTCTGTGTGTACGTGTCTGTTCAGGCTCAGCTGGTGTCTTTTTCTGTTCCACCTACAGGACCTGTTGGACTTTGTCTTCACTGCTGTGTCTCCTAAGATGCAGGTGCTGGAGTGTATGTACATCAGACAGACGATTGACCTGCTGCAGGTCAGATACGTTTCATGTTGTTGTAGACGTTGACAGAACATGTTCAGAGTTTAACTTCCTGTCGTCTTCAGTGAGTTTATTTTTCATATTGGCGTGTTCAGGGTTTGCTCCCGGCAGCAGAGGAGAAACAGGGTTGCCATGGTGACGTGGGTCGGCTGTTTGTGTTTGCGGTCATGTGGTCTCTCGGTGCGCTGCTGGAGCTGGACGACAGAGCCAAGATGGAGGCCTTGCTGAAGGTGTCCTTCTCTTTGTTCAGTCATGCTGAGGTGGAGATTTCTCCACAGAACCAGTCGAGGATGTTCATGTTCCACACAGAGGATGGACCTTTCCTCTGGCGCCACCCTCAGGACACACTTCACATTTGTAGCTCCAGTGCTGGTCCGGCTCTGGCTCCAGTAGATAGAGACAGCAGACCTGATCACATGGTCATTGTATACTTTTTGCCTCTGGGGGGATTTTGGAACAACGTGGACTTCAGGGTAAAGGTTCCTGTTTTTATATGTCTTTCTGTTTGAAGGGCCACAGCTCGTCTCTGGACCTGCCACGCACTCAGGACGACCAGACCATCTTTGAGTTCACCGTCACTGAGCAGGGACAGTGGGATCACTGGTCCAATAAGGTCTGTGGACACAGAGCTGTTCCCTTCACACTGAGGTCCAGATCACCTGAACCACCTGAACTGCTGTAGCTCTCAGATCTGAGTCTGCCGGTGCTTTTTCCTATGATCCAGGTCCCCGAGTATGTCTACCCCAAAGACCAGGTCCCTGACTACTCGTCCATCCTGGTTCCCAATGTGGACAACGTGAGGACGGACTTCCTGATGCAGACCATCATGAAGCAGAGGAAGGCTGTGCTGCTGATCGGAGAGCAGGGAACCGCCAAGACCGTCATGATTAAAGTGAGACTGAGGGAGAGAAGCAGCCTGCAACGTAATAACACTCCTGTTTTAATACTTAAAATCCAGGTGTGTTATTGACAGAGAACTGGATCCAAAACAGAACCGGCTACCCGAGGTCAACCCTAAGTGTCTGTTAGCAGCTAGCTCTCATCCTCAGCTAGCTAATGCTAAGGCGACGTGTTGTGTTTCTCTCCGGCTCCCCCTGCAGGGCCACACCAGTAAACTCGACCCGGAGCGCCACCTCAGTAAGACGGTCAACTTCTCGTCGGCCACGCTGCCCGGCATGTTCCAGAGAACCATCGAGAGCTACATCGACAAACGAATGGGCGCCACCTACGGGCCGCCGGCAGGACGCAGGATGACCGTCTTCATAGACGACATCAACATGCCCGTTATCAACGAATGGGGAGACCAGGTCGGCCTCAGGCTCTCTGATTGGTCAACATCAGCTGTTTTTTCTCTTTTTGTTTGTTGTCCCTTTTTCTTCCTTTCATATTTTATTCAATTATCTATTTCGCCTCCCTCAGATAACCAATGAGATTGTGCGTCAGCTGATGGAGCAGGGAGGTTTTTACAGTTTGGATCGTCCGGGGGAATTCATCACTGTGGTCGACGTTCAGGTAACAAGATCCAAGTGTGGCTCTTTGGTCACATGATGAAAGAGGTGTTTATGAGGGGGAGTTGGAAACCTCCTGTGCTGGATTGAAGTTATCGTCTCGTGGTCTTTCAGATTCTCCAGCGTCTGAAATATGAACAAACTGAAAAGTCACGGGAGATTGTAAAAATTTAAAAATGTTGTTGTTTAAGAGTCTTTCTCTAATCTGGAGCTTCAGTCAACACAATACCAAGAAAAACTAGCTGTTTTTGCTAATGCTACATAGCTATCATTAGCATTAGCATTTGTTTACTTACCAGTCTAGAAGAAGTGTTGTGAGTTCAGCATCAAACTTAATTTCTTTACTCACCAACATCTGTCTCCAGAGGTGGAAACAAACACCAGTGTGAACTCTGTCTCTGTCACTTCTTTTCTACTGAAGTTAGCATGCTAACCCGCTAGTGTATAAATATGTTATTGGAACTGGGTGATTGCTACAACATCTCTGTTCCCAAACCCAAACCCTGGTACAGCAGTAATGAGCAATGCTTGTAATAATCTTTAACAGCTGGTGGCGGCCATGATCCACCCCGGGGGCGG
>NW_019525496.1:4403300-4427853 GCF_002814215.2 Seriola lalandi dorsalis
ATTGATTATTCTGGATGCTGGGGTTAATACATGTTGATTGTTTTGGGACCCCCTCGGGGGTCGGGAGCCCCAGGTTGAGAACCACAGCTGTAACCACTCAGAGCTGTGAAGAGATGAAATTAGAGATGAGTTCAGATGAGACGTATGGTGACCTTTGACCCTCAGTCTCAGCAGTGAACCCTGACCTTTGACCTGAACAGTTCCCAGGCCTGATATCGGGCTGCACTGTGGACTGGTTCCAGCGCTGGCCTCGGGACGCCCTGGTCGCTGTGTCGCATCACTTCCTGTCTCAGTACCAGGACCTCCGCTGCTCCGAGGATGTGAAGCAGAGTGTGGTGGTTACCATGGGAACCTTCCAGGTAGCACTCACGTTGTGATCAGGTGTGTATCATCAGCACGTCCGGCAGACTGATCACATGACCGCCACCCCTCCCTCTCTGCCCCCGCCCCCTGCAGGACCTGGTGGCAGAGAAATGTGCCGAGTATTTTGAGCGTTTCCGCCGTCAAACGTTCGTGACGCCGAAATCCTACCTGTCCTTCATCGACGGCTACAGGATCATCTACGCCGAGAAGATCGCTCACGTCGGCACGCTGGCCGAGCGCATGAAGACAGGTGAGGGCGGGGCTAAACCTTCTGTAGCTGACGAGGTTTCCACTGATTTACTACATGTCTGTGTGTGTGTGTGTGTGTGTGTGTGTGTGTGTGTGTGTGTGTGTGTGTGTGTGTGTGTGTGTGTGTTGCAGGTCTGTGTAAACTGATGGAAGCGGAGCAGTCGGTGTCTCAACTCTCTGAGGAGCTGGTGGTGAAGGAGCAGGAGCTCGCTGTCGCCTCCCAGAGGGCAGACGAGGTCCTGCAGGAGGTCACGGCGAAGGCTCAGGCTGCTGAGAAGGTCTGACACGAGACGACACGTGGAGATGCACCTCTACTAATCTGACATCTTTACTGTTAGGAAAGACTTAATGCAGGAATGCGAGACTAACACCACGCAGCTTCTCCTGTAGCTCAGAGTCTTTGGTGCAGTGACTTTCAGTCAGACTCAGTCACACAAACCACAACACATGCACCATCACAACTGCCACTGATTATATCAGGCTGTGTCTGTCAGCTGGTTGTAGCGGCGGTCAGATCACCTCTCTCTCTCTCTCTCTCTCTGCACAGGTGAAGCAGCAGGTGCAGAAGGTGAAGGATAAAGCTCAGCTGATTGTTGACGAGATCGAAGCCGATAAAACAGCAGCAGAGTCCAAACTGGAGGCTGCGAAACCAGCACTGCAGGCTGCTGAGGCTGCACTGCAGGTCACACACACACACACACACTAACAATAGATAAAAACAATATATGATGGTGAATGATGAATGTTCCCGTCTGTGTCCACAGACCATCAAACCGGCCGACATCGCCACGGTGAGGAAGCTGCAGAAACCTCCTCACCTCATCATGAGGATCATGGACGCCGTGCTGCTGCTGTTCCAGAGGAAGGTGCGTTTGTCTCTGACGCCTCAGTGAGGTCACGTCCGTCAGACGCTTCTCACTTTTTCCCTTCGTTCGTCTTCCTCAGATCGACCCGGTGACCTCTGACCCCGAACGACCTTGTCCGCGACCTTCGTGGGCCGAGGCCATGAAGCTGATGCAGAACTCGGCCTTCCTCAGCATGCTGCTCAACTTCAGCAAGGTCACACACACACACACACACACACACACACACACACACACACACACAGTTAGAGTTTTGTCTGTCACTGCTCTGTGCTGGTTGTTGGACTGATGTGAACGATGGCGCAGACTCATCCAGTCCAGAGCCGGCTCATGTTTAGTCTCAGACAGTAACTGATGAGTCTTTTCTTATTGATTAATGCAGGACTCCATCACAGGGGAGGTGGTGGAGCTGCTCGCTCCTTACCTGGACATGGACGACTACAACATGGAGTCGGCCAAGAGGATCTGTGGCAACGTGGCGGGACTCTGCTCCTGGACTCAGGCCATGGCGGACTTCTTCGCCATCAACAAGGAGGTCCTGCCCCTGAAGGTACAAGCAGAGGAGCCAGATGTTTACCAGACCTCACAATGATAACAACTCAACTGTGTGTGTGTGTGTGTGTGTGTGTGTGTGTGTGTGTGTGTGTGTGTGTGTGTGTGTGTGTGTGTGTGCAGGCTAACCTGGCCCTGCAGGAGGCTCGTCTGGTGGTCGCTCAGGCTGAACTGGCTAAAGCTCAGGAACAGCTGGACGCTAAACAGCAGGAGCTGGACGCCGTGCAGGTGAAACTCTCACAGTCACAGATGAGTTCATATCTGAGCCGTCCTCCACGCCGGCGCCAGCCAGAGCCGGCGGCCATATTGTTTTCGGGTTGTCCGTTCCTGAGATATCATGTCCATGTCCGTCCCACTCTCATGGACAGGATGTCTCAGTAACATCTGGACAGAACTTGGCTCAAACATTCACTGGGACTGAAAGATGAACTGATTAGATTTTGGGGGTCAAAGGTCAAAGGCGTGGTGACCTCACTAAACGCAGTTTTGGTCTTGTGAACGCAATATCTCCGTAACGCCTCGAGGGAATTTCTTTGTTAAATTATTGTTAAATTATTGGCCTTTGAACTTTGAACTTCAGGCTCTTTACGACGCTGCCATGAGGGAGAAGCAGGACCTGGAGGATGACGCCCAGGCCTGCCGCCGCAAGATGGCCAACGCCACGGCTCTGATCGACGGGCTGGGAGGAGAGAAGGTCGGCTTTCGTCCCTCCACCTGTCGTCCATTCATCAGTGATCCGCCGAACCTTTCACCCGTTCATCAGTCGTCATCCTGTTGTGTCTCAGGTTCGCTGGACCGACAGCAGCGCTGGGTTCCAGACGCAGATCAAGCACCTGGTGGGGGACGTCCTTCTGTCCACAGGCTTCCTGTCCTACGCCGGCCCCTTTAACCAGGAGTACCGCAGCCTGCTGCTGGAGCTGTGGAAGAAAGAGATGGAGGAGAAGCTCATCCCCTTCAGTCCGGTAAGACTCCGCCGTCACTGAGGATTCAGCTCCTTCACATTTGTTTTCAGTCTTTTTAAATTCATATATTGATCTGCTTTTCTCCCTCATTAATGTTTGTATAAAGTTTTAAAAGGTTTTGTTCATGTCAACCTCGTGTTTAAGTCCAAGCTTTTATTTGAGAATCAAACATAAAGGTCATGAAGTGTTTGTACAGTACATCTGCTGAAAACACTAAAAATTCAGACAATAATAACAGGAAGTGAAGAAACACTGAAGCCTGGAAAAGAAAGAGTCTTCAGGTCGTCTGTTCCACAGACGTGGACCAAGATATTAGTGTTCAATAAACCTGATCTGAACAGCAGCCACACTGATCTGCCGCACATCTGTTGAAAACCTTCTGGTCTCTGCAGGACTTGAACGTGATTGGTCTGCTGGTGGACAACGCCACGGTGAGCGAGTGGAACCTGCAGGGCTTACCCAGCGACGACCTGTCCATCCAGAACGGCATCGTGGTGACGAAGGCGTCGCGCTACCCGCTGCTGATAGACCCCCAGGGTCAGGGCAAGACCTGGATCCAGAACAGGGAGAGAGACCAGCAGCTGCAGGTGAGGACATACTAAGACCTGATTGGCCCCCTGCTGGTGAGGAGCGCTAACATCCTCTTCTGTGTCTCAGGTGACGTCTCTGAACCATAAATATTTCCGCTCCCACCTGGAGGACAGTCTGTCTCTGGGCCGCCCCCTGCTGCTGGAGGACGTGGGGGAGGACCTTGACCCCGTCCTGGACAACATACTGGACAAAAACTACATCAAGTCTGGATCCACTTACAAAGTAAGACACTTTAAAGCTGATGGAGTTACAGCAAAGACTCTGGTGAACATCTCCTCCCCTCCTCCTCCTCCTCCTGCAGGTGAAGGTAGGAGATAAGGAGGTGGATGTGATGAAGGGCTTCACGCTCTACATCACCACCAAGCTGGCCAACCCGGCGTACAGCCCCGAGGTCAGCGCCAGGACGGCCGTGGTGGACTTCACCGTCACCCAGCGAGGCCTGGAGGACCAGCTGCTGGGTCGAGTCATCCTGCTGGAGAAACAGGTGCACGCTGTTCACACTAAACACTAAACAGGCCGTTAGGTAGGAAGTGACCTTAACCACGCTGTGGGTCTGACCAGGAGCTGGAGGCGGAGCGGGTGAAGCTCCTGGAGGAGGTGACGTCCAACAAGAGGAAGATGCAGGAGCTGGAGGACAGTCTGCTGTTCAGGCTGACCAGCACTCAGGGGTCTCTGGTGGAGGACCAGTCTCTGATCGAGGTGCTGAGGGTCACCAAGACCACAGCTCAGGAGGTACTGTCTGTCTGTCTGTCTGTCTGTCTGTCTGTCTGTGTGTCCGTCTGTGTGTCTGTGTCTGTCTGTGTGTCCGTCCGTCCGTCTATCTGTCTGTCTGTCTGTCTGTGTGTCTGTCTGTGTGTCCGTCTGTGTGTCTGTGTGTCTGTCTGTCTGTCTGTGTGTCTGTGTGTCTGTCTGTCTGTCTGTCTGTCTGTGTGTCTGTGCTGTCTGTGTGTCTGTCTGTCTGTCTGTCTGTCTGTCTGTGTGTCTGTCTGTCTGTCTGTCTGTCTGTCTGTCTGTCTGTGTGTCCATCTGTCTGTCTGTCTGTGTGTCTGTGTCTGTCTGTGTGTGTGTCTGTCTGTCCATCTGTCTGTCTGTCTGTCTGTCTGTCTGTCTGTCTGTGTGTCTGTGTCTGTCTGTGTGTGTGTCTGTCTGTCCGTCTGTCTGTCTGTCTGTCTGTGTGTCTGTGTCTGTCTGTCTGTCTGTCTGTCTGTCTGTCTGTCTGTCTGTCTGTCTGTCATCCATTCTAATGACATCATGATTAAACTGTGACAGAACTTCAAATTCAAACCATATGATCTTGCGTCCTCGCCTCACAGGTGAGCGAGAAGCTGTCGGTTGCTGCGGAGACGGAGGTGAAGATCAACCAGGCCCGGGAGGAGTACCGTCCCGTGGCCACCAGGGGGAGCATCCTCTACTTCCTGATCGTGGAGATGTCGCTGGTGAACGTCATGTACCAGACGTCGCTGCGTCAGTTCCTGGGCCTCTTCGACTCGTCCATGCAGAACTCAGCCAGGTCGCAGCTCACCGCCAAACGCATCAGCAACATCATCAGCTTCCTCACCTTCCAGGTGCTCTTCATATCTGCTCTGGTTCAATCCAGTTTCTTCACCTGTTTAGTTTAGCGTCGTACTGCAGGTGTAACAGGTGCCTGTCTGCCCCTCAGGTGTTCTGTTACACAGCCAGAGGTCTGTACGAGGAGCACAAGCTGCTGTTCACTCTGCTGTTGGCTCTGAAGGTCGACCTGCAGGCCCGGAACATCTCGCACCCTGAGGTGCTCACCTTCGTCAAAGGTCTCACTCCTCCTCCTCCTCCTCCTCCTCCTCCTCCCTCCACGTCTTTTTTCTTTAAAGTAGTTCAGCAGTGAAGACTCTGTGTGTGTGTGTGTGTGTGTGTGTGTGTGTGTGTGTGTGTGTGTGTGTGTGTGTGTGTGTGTGTGTAGGTGGCGCCTCTCTGGACCTGAACTCTGTAGAGTCCAAACCGCGGCGCTGGATCCTGGATCAGACCTGGCTCAATCTGGTGCAGCTGTCTGATCTGCCTCCATTCGCCCAGATCCTGACGCAGGTTAGAACCCAAACACACAGATAGACGATCGGCTCTAGAGCTGAAACACATAGATCCACTTTACTTTACTTTCTCTATCATGTTTCCACGTTCCAGGTGAGCCAGAATGAACGTGCCTGGAGGACCTGGTTCGACCATCCGGCGCCGGAGGACACCGCACTGCCTGATGGGTACGAGGAGAAGCTCGACACCTTCAGGAAGCTTCTGCTCATCCGGAGCTGGTGTCCGGACCGAACCACCGCTCAGGTCTGACCTCCACAGGCTGGACCTCCTTCTGAGACACCAGACACATGCTTAGAATGAAATCAAGTGTGTGTGTGTGTGTGTGTGTGTGTGTGTGTGTGTGTGTGTGTGTGTGTGTGTGTGTGTGTGTGTGTGGGCCAGGCGCGGCACTACATCTCAGAGTCCTTGGGTCAACAGTACGCTGAAGGTTTGGTTCTGGACCTGGACGCCATGTTAACGGAGAGCGACACCAGGACGCCGATGGTGTGTCTGCTGTCGATGGGCTCAGACCCGACGGAGAACATCGAGAGACTGGCCAAGAGCAAGGTCAATCAATCAATCACAATCGATAATAAATTGATCAGGGAAAGATGGAAGATCAGAAAAGTATGTATAAGTGATTAGTTAATGAGCAGAAATGCATGATGGGAAACAAAGGAGATGAATTTATCAGTGATTTTGAATATAATTAAAAACCAGGTGAAATCATCAATTATTCAAAATACTAAAAATGAATTATTATTTTGAAGAACTTTGGTGCATTGAAGCCGTAAATAAAACAGCGGAGTCCTGTTCTCTGCCTGTAGGGGGCGCCGTGCCGTCCCATCTCCATGGGGCAGGGCCAGGAAGTCCACGCTCGCAGGCTATTGGCCAACAGCATGACGGACGGTGGCTGGCTCCTCCTCCAGAACTGCCACCTGGGCCTGGACTTCCTGGACGAACTGCTGGAGACGGTCACCATGGCAACACCGGAGAGCGTGCACAAAAGTTTCCGGGTGTGGCTGACGACCGACATGCACCCCAGGTAACTGATGACACGAACGCCGTTCCCTGCGAGCGGGCGCCGTGCGGTGGCGCCAGAGGAGAGTTCAGTTCAGTGTTTAACCTGTGTGTGTGTGTGTGTGTGTGTGTGTGTGTGTGTGTGTGTGTGTGTGTGTGTGTGTGTGTGTGTGCAGATTCCCCATCACCTTCCTTCAGTCCTCCATCAAGTTCACCAATGAACCTCCTCTTGGTAAAAAAAAACCTCCTTTGTTTCTTTATTTATTGAACTTATTGATCCTCAGCTGATAAACATCCTGATCCTCCTGAGCTCATGATTGATTAATGATTGATTTGTGACTGATTCATTATTTGTCTTCATGTTGTGCTTCCTGCCCTCGTTACAGTTGATTTTATGGCGGCTAATTGATTGTCTGTTCACCTTTTTCTCGTTTCCGTCCGTCTGTGTTGAGCAGGAGTGAAAGCCGGTCTGAAGAGGACTTTCAGTGGAGTCAGTCAGGACCAGCTGGAGATCAGTAACCTGCCTGAGTGGAAACCTCTGCTGTACGCTGTGGCCTTCCTGCACACCACCGTCCAGGTATCTGCTCCACGACTCTCTGCATCACCTGAGACGACCTGAACCAATCGGTCCGACTATGAACTGACGTCTCCTCTGTCGCCCTCCTCTCAGGAGCGGCGTAAGTTCGGTCCTCTCGGCTGGAACATCCCTTACGAGTTCAACCAGGCGGATTTCACCTCCAGCATGCAGTTTGTCCAGAACCACCTGGACGACCTGGACGCCAGGAGAGGAGTGAACTGGAGCTGCCTGCGCTACATGCTGGGTCCTTAGCTCTTTACTCCGCTGTCAGACCTCAAACTGAACATCACACTCACACTGAGACAGTAGATCTGTAAAGCTTAGATCAGTTCTCCAGCGTCATAGCTGCAGGTTTTACGACTTTAAACACAAAATAAAGTGAGATGAGCAAAAGATAATATTATATAATAACTTTATCTCCTTCATCCCAGAACTCTGAGACTGAGAGGATTTCTATTTTATCATTTTCCTCCTGATTGTCTCCTCGTGTCCACGCCCAGGTGAGGTCCAGTATGGCGGCCGAGTGACGGACGACCTGGACAAACGTCTGCTGAACACCTTCACTCGTGTCTGGTTCAGTGAGAACACCTTCAGTGACAAGTTCTGCTTCTATAAGGGCTACAGCATTCCCGCCAAGGCCAAGACGGTCCAGGACGTCCTGCAGCACGTGGAGGCCCTGCCGCTGGTCGACTCACCGGAGGTCAGAGCTCACTGGACGTCCAACCACGACCCAAGTTCACACCGCGGAGATCCGGCAGCTTCATCATTAAACCTTCTCTTGTCTGCAGGTGTTTGGGCTCCACCCCAACGCTGACATCACCTACCAGACCAACCTGGCCAATGAGACGCTCAGCACCATCATCAACATCCAACCGAAGGACAGCGGGGGTGGGGCCGGGGAGACCAGGGAGGCCAGCGTTCAGAGACTAGCCAACGAGATGCTGGAGAAGCTTCCACCTGACTACATGCCACATGAGGTGAGCGTTTAGTGCTGAAAGGGTTTGAACCAGGTCTGGCAGCTGTGGTTTACACAGATGAAAGAAAACAGAAAACCTTTCAAATAAATCACTTGTCTCAGTTTCACTCAATAACCAGGTCAGCGTCATGAATCAGAGCAAAACTCATTTATAATAATAAAGTCAAAGTAGGTCAAAAAAGTGTTTTGTTACATAATAAAACATCAAAAAGAAACGCACGTCACAGGTTCCTCTGCAGAAATACTGAGTAACTGTGTTTCAAAGGTCAAAGGTCAACTGCAGAAGATGGGTCCACTTCAGCCAATGAACATCTTCCTCCGACAGGAAGTGGACCGCATGCAGCGAGTCATCAGCAGCGTACGGAGCACGCTCACTGACCTCAAACTGGCCATCGACGGTCTGTCACCACACACACACACACACACACACACACACACACACACACACACACACACACACACACACACACACACAGATCAGGACTTGAACTTGCCTCTCTCTGCAGGCACCATCATCATGTCGGAGGACCTGCGCGACGCTCTCGACTGCATGTTTGATGCTCGGATCCCTCGCCTGTGGCTGCGCCTCAGCTGGCCGTCGGCCACGCTGGGCTTCTGGTTCAGCGAGCTGCTGGAGAGGAACCAGCAGCTCAGCGGCTGGATCAGCACCGGCCGACCCAACCAGTTCTGGCTCACAGGGTTCTTCAACCCGCAGGTCGGTTCACACTGAAGAGAACTGAGAGTTCTCAGTCTCATCCAGTTATCTCCACAAGTGAATGTTTATTCTGTGGTGTGTGTGTGTGTGTGTGTGTGTGTGTGTGTGTGTGTGTGTGTGTGTGTGTGTGTGTGTGTGTGTGGTTTGTCTTGAAGGGTTTTCTGACTGCCATGCGTCAGGAGACAACACGCTCCAACCTGTCCAGGGGATGGGCCTTGGATACGGTCACCCTTAGCAACGATGTTACCAAGATGATGAGGGAAGACGTGTTGGCCCCGCCCCCGGAAGATGTGGGCGGGGTCTACATCTATGGCCTCTTTCTGGACGGGGCTGGATGGGACCGACGTGGGGCCAAACTCACTGAAGCCCCGCCCAAAGTCAGTGTGTCTTTTAAATATTAAATAATAGATAATAATAATAAATAAAAATATAAGTTGCAAAAAAAAATTTTAAAGTAACTAATATAAGATATTTCAAACAATAATAAAAAAACAAATTGTAATTGTATAACAAATGCATAATAATAAAAAACATAAATTATACAATTAATTCATAATAAAATTGTAAAGAAGAAAAATATTAAATAAAATTATTTAAAATTTAATAAATAATAAATAAAAATATAAACAACAAAATACATTAATGTAAAAATGTAGTTAAAAAAAAGAAGAAAAGGAAATGACAAAAATAAAATACAAGTACATAATAGAAAAGTAAATGAGAAATAAATAAAAACATAAATAATAAATAATAAAAATTATAAAGTTTTCTCTCTGTCTCCCCTCAGGTCCTCTTCACTCCCCTCCCTGTGGTCCACGTCTACGCCGTCAGCGCAGCCAACATGGCTGACAGTAAACGTCAGCCCGGCGGCGGCATGGTGGTCGGGCTGTACTCGTGTCCCGTCTATAAGAAGCCGCGTCGCACCGACCTGAACTTCATCTTCTCTCTGCAGCTCCGGAGCGTGCAGCCGGTGGAGCACTGGACGCTGCGCGGCGCCGCGCTGCTCTGCGACTGCAAGTGATCCTCTGACTGTGAATGACGACATCAAACTTTATTGTTCCGCTGCACAGACGACGATGGTTGTGGCTCAGTAGCATTTAAAGGACCAAATACGAACCTTTATATTTCTTACAGTGTGAGTATATAAATAGAAACTAGACCTGCTTTATAATCAATCTAGAATCACCTCCTCGTTGTTGTATCCCTCCGCCACTCAGACTAGTTCCAGGTTAGATCCCTGTTTAACCACAATCATGTAAAATATTAAACATTTGTGTGACATTTTGTCAGAATTGCTGTGTGAAGTCTTGAGTAATGGCTAAAAGGTGTTGACCTTGACCTTTGACCTTTAGCCACCAAAATCGAATCAGTTCATCCTTGAGTCCAAGTGAATGTTTTTTACCAAATTTTAAGAAGTTCCGTCAAGGTGTTACTGCGACATCACGTCCACGAGAATCTGACGGACAACCTGAAAACAAAATGGCCGCTCCTCTGACTGTCGCCGGTGCGGAGGAATAGAATGATGTTTGATCACAACAGTGACTCTTCACAGCTCTCACAGTTTGTTGATCACTGCGACTCTTTGTTCCAGTCATCAGTTTGTGTAATAGATTCTGTAATAACACTGACATTAATAAAACCTCAGACTGTAGTTAATGAAGAGCAGACTGGACTCCGGTTACAGAAATGATTCAAGTCAACTTTTATTTTCTCGACATGACAAACAGCTTAAATATAATATCACTGACAAACTACAGCCATGCAGTCACTCGCTAACAGAAGCTACAAACACCAAGAACACTGTAAAAAGGTTGTTAGTCGGAGCGTCGTAGTTACAAGGTTTTCTCACAGCGTGGCCACCAGCGGGGGGGGGGCAGGCGCTGCTGCTCGTAGCTGCAGTGTTAATGTTGCACAGTGAGGCGCCGCTCGCTACGTGCAAAATACAAAACCAGTTCTTAAAATGAAATATTTACTTTCAAATAAAAGAGTCATAGTGCAGCAGATAACTGCGATAATCTTTCAAATGTGGAGACTTGGCATAGGAAACACATATTTTACCCACAGGACAGATTTAAATGATTTTGCAATTGAATTCTGTGTTTTAGTCGATGAGGACGTCAAATTTACGACTGTTGAATTTCCTCAGAGCTTCATTTGTGCAATTTCTAATATGTCGTGAAAACTTCTGCATAAAACACTTTGTATTTGTGAACCATTTCTGATGAATGATGAACCAAAAGTTGTGTAAGAGTTGACAGTCTACTTGTTTACTTACTTTAGGCTAACTCGCTAGCGCTAGGCTGATTAGCAAGCTTTTTTTTGTGAGTAATATTTTTACTGAAATATACTTTCACCTCATTTCTTACAGTGTACTGAAGGATTCGTGCATTTGTATCCACATTTGAAAGATTTCCCTGAAATACGCAGTTATCTGCTGCACTTCATTTCCCCAGTGTGGAATATAATCTCCTTTCACTGGCTAAATGCTAATCAATACTAAAGCTCCAGACTGTCTCACTCCCCTCATGTAACACTGACTCACTAAGACTTTATACAACTGTCAATTTGAAAATCAAACACTTTTAATCAATTATTAGTTAAAGGGTTTTAAGCCTGTACTTCCATGATATAAGGGTTGTAAAGAAACATAATATAGTATAATATAATATATTGTATTTGTTTATCCAGAGACCTTCAGCTCCCGATGTCAAACACCTCTACAGGAACAAACGGCCTCTCATCACGATGCTGCGTCCAAACACACATTTGTCCGGGTGACTGACGTCGATCCTCGGTGACATCACAGATTTTAACCTTTAGACTTTAATCTTTTCACCTGTCCTGAGCGCAGAGCTCTCTACCAACATTTTACAAACCAAACGTGCCACAACCCTGATGTAGCTTTGTCATTTCAACATTTCAATAACATCAACATGCAGAAACCAGTGAGCAGCAGCAATGTGATGATGGGAAAGTTTTGTGGAGGAACTCTGAACACTTCTTTTATTTTCCAAAGTCTGTGTTTATTGAGCACAAAACAAAAAAGGACTATATATATATTCTGATTGGTAATAAATGTCCAGAACACACGTAACTGCACATGAAATAACCTCAGTGATTTCAGGAGTTTGTTTGGTTGTTGTCTCGACGTTCAGTCAGACTGGATCTGTGACCGGCCCGTTCCTCGCTCACTTCCTTCAACAACTTTCAAACAAATGTTAGACTTCGTTATCATCGCGCTCGCAGATCTGCTTGGTAGCAGCAACCCTGAAAACTTCTTCGTCTCCCTCTGCGTGGTCTCAGTAGTCCAAAGAAAACGCCCCAGATCTCGCCACTGTCTCACGGTTTACGATAGCTGCTTCATGTCGTACGTCGGCACCTTAGACTCCTCCGCCTTGCCGTCGTCGGCAGACGCCTTGGCGGCGTCCGGGCTGCCCTTGCGGCCCTTTGGAGGAGGGACGGGCATGGCTCCCTCATTGGCGCCCTCAGCTCCTTCCTGGCCCTCCGCCACAGTCCTCTCCTTCTTCAAGTTGAGCTTGGCCGGGACGCTCTTGGTGATGGTCTCCTTCAGCCTCTCGCCGGACTGCTTCAGCCTCTCGCCAGACTGGCGGATCTTCTCGCGCCTCTCGGCCGTCACGATGCGCTCACCGAACTTGTTGACCTTGGTGCCCAGGTTCTCGCGGGTCTTGCTCATGTTCTGCTTGGAGAAGGTGGCTTTGAAGCTCTCGATGCGTGTCAGGCCGGACTTCTTCATGCGGCCGGCCGCCGAGGAGTCCGCCTCCTCCACCACCATGTACTCCTCGTCCGACTCTGGGGGGAGCTCGAACTTGTCTGGTTCCACCGCGGCTCTGGCGCCGCCGCTGCCGCTGGGTTCTGCTGGCTCATTTCCTGGTGTAACAGCTTTGACCTCCTGGTCACCCTGAGGGAGGAGAACACAGAACAGTATGAAACGTAGAGAACTCCATGAGTAAGTGACGGATAAACGAGACTTTGTTCTGTGGAATGTGCATCAGATATAAAACATTTGTTTCTCTTCTCATTCAAATGGACAAAGTCCAGTTGTTGATGTCAGGTTTAAATCTGTCTCTGGTTGAAGTGTGTCATGTAGACTTGAGGCCTTGATCCTGCCTCCATAAATAAACTGCAGCACCTGTTTCTGCAGCTCAGCGCTCTGCTGCAGGAAGCTAAACATATCAGCGAGCAGCGGCGTGGAGAGAAAAGCTGGATCACTTTCAGCTTCGGGCCGCGTCATGGCACCAGTCTGTAACTGTAGGATCCGGTTACACTGAACATGAAATGGAGCAAAAATGTTGAGGCCGAAGCTGCAAATTGACCCAGATCCCTTCAGACCTGATCCGCTCAGGGAAGTTTGACCCTTATTCACCATCAGACAGTCCCAGTCATTCACACTGGGAGCTAACCAGTACACCTGCAGCCTTTAGCTGCAGCCAGCACACAGGTGTAGCAAGGAAACACACAATTACCCAAAAACTAGTAGAGGCCCAAAAAAGTAAAGAGAAATCTCTTGACAGCCAATCACTGGATGCAGAGTTTATCAAGTTGTTGTAAATGAAGTTCAGGAGTTTGCAGGGCAGTTTTCTACATTTTGATCTGTGGTGAAATGTGAGCTGGACAGATGCACTGAGCTGACTTTGCAAGGCCATAAATCTACTGAAGACCTCCTTGAACCTCTTTAAGAACCCTTGGAGGCCCCCGAACACCTGAGCTGTAAAACCAAAGTATGTAGTACAAATATAAGAAAACTGACTACCATTCATTTTCCATCCAGTAATCTGAGGACTTGGATGTTTCTGGGTCAGTCCTGGATGATGAAATCCATAAAGTCAAATGAACCTTTGTGCTAGCTTGTAGCACGCTAACGGGAGCATCAGGATCTTTGATTTCATGCATCATAGGCACTATATGACACTTGATAGAGGGGCTGACATTTCCAAAGCTTTGACAGAATGCATAACTGTCATGACTGAGCCGCACAGCAGGAGCATGCAGCAAAGTGTGCTAACAAGCTAAAAGCAAGCCAAGTTCAAAACTGCACCCGCTCTAAAGCTCACTAATGAATGTATCTCGTTCTTTTTAATCCATCACAAACAGCAACGTTTATTAAATGTTTGTTCTTAGAGGGAGTTTTATCTCGCAGTTTTTGTTGTTGCACAGGAGTGGCTGACCTCCTGAAGTCTGGTTGTCATGGTGAGTTCGCCAGGCTTGCTACCATCGTGCTAGCTGTTAGCTGTGCCCACTGACTGTATCTGGCAGCTCGTTCTGTAGCTGGAGCCACTGCACAGACGCACTGGGCAGGTTTCCATCAAAACGTGACGCAAGTGAATTTTGAGAAAATCAGAAAAGGAAATGTGAATGAGTGCAGGATTCCATTCACAGCAGGTTGATGGAGATAAACAGTTTGTGGAGCCGAGTCTCCAGCCGCTGCCATTAAACCACGGCAGAAGAGGAAGAGCTCATTCACAGCTATGATGATTTTTCTGAGGTTTTTTTTTGGTTGCAAGAGTTAATCAGTTAATCAGTTAATCAGTTAATCGAGTTTACGCTAAATTCAAGCGTTCACATTGGAGGCTTCAAATGAGATGCTCCTCGTTCACTCGTTGCCAATCAGATCACGTTTATGCCGATCCAATGTCTGGGAGAGGCTGATAATTGTCTGTTTTCTGTGATCTCAGTTTATTTACGTACTGGGGAAATGAAGCCTGCGGAGAGGCGGCACAGGCAGGTTTGCGTCTGGTTGTGGAGTTTATTTCCCACATTCTTCCTATTAGCATGGACAGTTGGCTTTGCACGTTATTGTACAGAATAACATGTCTACACCAAGTGTCAGGCCACACCTGCGTGTGACTGTTAGAGGTGGAGGACTGTCTGTTAAAGGTGTGGGCAGGTGGATTTTCTTTTACTTTGAACAGTCATGCTAGGTGGTTCCCTCTACTTTCAGTCTTCGTGCTAAGCTAAGCTAACCTTGACCTGTTGTTATCTATTTTCTTATCTCACCACAGGCGATGCTAACTGCTCAATGGGCAGTGCTTCAGATACATTTTTGTCACCTGTTACCAAAGAAGTTGTGAGGTGAAAGACTGTCACGTGATGAAGCATCACAGCTGATCCACATCTGGAGACGTGTCCTTTCGCTGCGTAATACGACGAGTTGTTGAAAACTTGTCACTTCCTTGTTCAACTTAATTTAAATATTACAAGTTGCCACACAGAGCAACACGACTGAACAGCAGCTCAAAGACAGTTGATGCACCAGAAGACAAGAGTCAAGCTTGAACTCCTCTCTGCTCTTAAACTGCAGGCAGAGAGGAGGAGTCAAAGAGGGAGGGTCAAAGGTCATGAGCCCATTTGACCCCATGACAACATAGTTATGCATTGAACCCCCACGGCTGACTTGAGAGGATTTCCTCCATCTGTGTCAGAACAAATCAAACAGCGAGCGCAGCCTGTTAGCGGCTAACGAAATGATTTATAACCCTTGTCCGAGAGATCGCCGTTAGCTCATCAGGAGAGAGAGAGAGAGAGAGAGAGAGAGAGACAGAGAGAGAGAGAGGAAGGGAGAGAGAGCAGACAACTATATTAGGAGATGGTGGAGGTTCAGACTCAGAATAACCTGGTCTGTCAGCGCTCAGCTGGCACAGTCACTTACAGTAGAGAAGCCCCACAGCGGCGCTGCTAACTCTGCTGGTCATAACCAGCTGTGATGTAAAGGACTGTTAGTGTGAATATTTCCTCTAACAGAAAGTTTTCCTTTTTCCAATACTACACAGGAGTTAGTGAGTTTGGTGAGCGGTTGTGTACGTCAGAGCGGCCATCACACCTTTGACGATGGTGTCACATTAATGATTAATGAGTCTACACTGAAATCACACGGCATCGCTTTGTGTTGTAATTAATATCCAGTTCATTACCAGATTTCTTTTCACTCGCTACGATCTGAACGCCAAACAAGCCGAGCCGAGCATCCTCTGTCCCGCCGTGTCAGGTGATTCTACGGGTCATGGTTTGCATCCAGTGCTAACTCCCACTGCAGGAACCAGTGTGTCCTTGACAGACCGAACGTCAGGGTGTGGAGGCCGGACACCAGGACACCAGGTGTGTGCACAATGAAGCCTGACATCCAGCAGCTGCAGCCAGCCAATCACGGGCTTCCTGGGGATTGATCAAGTTGTGACCTCACTTACACTCCTGCAACCTGAGACTGTACCTTACAGAGGCCAGATTACAGTAACCGAACCACACCCCACAGAGCTATTTATGTTAGCTTGCATGTTACACTCATCTCAACTCTTGACGTAGATATTCTGTTAATTAGCAAATTAGCAGTCTAATGTTATCGTAGGAAGATGCATGCAGTTAGCATGCTAATTATAGGCCTAGTCAATGCGCACACAACTAAAATATTTGTTGGAGTTTGCACATTAAATTGTCCAGCAGCTGTCTTTGATGAACGCTAACTCGGTGAGAACTCTGACTTTAAATCCTGTACAGCTACTGAAGTCTTATTTTTTGTCTGTTTCTCTTTTTGTTGACTCAGCACAAATTGGCCTTTTCAGAATATTGATATCTCATCATTTTAACAAGTGTCACAAAGTTCAGGGGCGTTTTTGACTAGATCAGATTGTTAGAAAAATAAAAGGCATCTGTCAGTCTTCTGCTACATCTCGTCAGGAAGAGGATTTTGTTTTCACCCAAATAGTCATTTCTAAGTGAAAGCCTCTCTGTGAGCTCCAGATCTGTGGTGCAACCGTGCATCATACTGACGTTTATCCAGGGCTAAAATAACCAGGTCACCGTCGTGCTGGCAGCTGCTAACTGTGAAGGCCAAAGAAGTAAAACGAAGCCCGGTGGTGTGTGTGTTCCTGTTGCTATTTCAACCCCTAGAACTAGACATTCATTGGCTAATACAGTTTCTTCATGTTAAGAGCTCAGAGAAGTGAAGTAAAGATCGCGACTATGATCTTTACTTGATTGTGTAGATTTAATTTGGTTTTAATAGTCTAGATCTGAAGAGTGTGGAAACAGACACACAAACAGCATTTGGCAACATCTCTCTAAAAGGTTCTTCATGTTTCTGCAGAGATGAAACCGATGTGCTAACGAATGTTTGCTGCTCGTTAAAAACCTTTGGAGGCATCATGCAGGAAAATGCGAAATCCCATTTAGTCCCTCAAAGAATAAAAATGTGCTTATGATGAGGAGAGAAGTTCTGCCATGAATTTTTCTTATTGCTAAATAATAAAAGTTCTCCAGTTCTGTGGGAAGTGGACGTCAGCTGACAGCTATTTTAGAACCACCAGCCACATCCACCTTTACACCGGCCATGTGTTTAACTCTCCCTTTGCAGCTCTTTGATCCCATAGTTCAGTTTGTCTTCTGTTGAAACTGACCACCAGGAACACATAATTATTATTAGAGTGATGGTGTTGATGTTATTTAAATTGTACAATAATCCTGACGGCTGAAGCCCGAGCCCCAAAAACCACCGGTACTCTCATGTTTTGACGAGGCAGTACCGGTTTACCTTCTTTGAATCATGAGCAGAAATACCAAGAGCTTTGGAAGTATATTTTACATTTAGTCATGTAGCGGTCAGCTAGCCTCTACACCCTCACTAGAAGAGAATCAACACACTGTCGCCTTGATACAACAAGAATTGCATTAGGAATCATCCCCAGGGGCAAATGGTCAGAACCTTGAAGATCCAAAGTACTCGACACTGGACCAAGTTTCCCACCAAAGGACCAAACATCTATGAATCTTACCTGATAAATAACCACCCGGAACTTGTTCTTGGCCAGGAGGTCACCCTGGGTGGCCTCCACCTTCTTCACTCTGATGTTCTGGTTCTCCACACGCACCCTGACATCCTTGATGTGGCGGCTGACCTTGCGCGTCTTCTCCAGCAGCCGGTCGACAGTGGAGCTGGTGTTGGCGTGGTCGCTGGTCAGTTTGACGACGTCGGCCTGGATGGTCTTCACTGTGTTCTCCAGCTCCAGCTGACGTTCCTCCATGCGCTGCTGTGTGGTCTGGACGCTGTCCATGAGGCCCGCCACGCGCTCCAGCAACGCCATGATGCTTCCTGCGTCATCTCCGCCGCCCGCTGGCATGCCCGGTTTGTCTGTCATAGTCGCTTGTCGGGTTGTCTGTTAGTTGGTTAGCTGGTTGCTCGGTTGAGTGACTGCTAGAACCCGGTGATCCAAATGTAAAAAGGAAGAAGGGGTGAGGAGGAGTTTATCTGTTGCAACGAACAGCAAAGTCTCGGAAACAGTGAAGATCAGAGGCACAGATATGAGACGAACGCCGGTTGAGGCATCAGAGGATCCGAAGACGAAGCGGGAGTACGAGCTAGGAGGAATAGAAACCTCCTCTGGAAGGAGGAGGACAGAAAGGAGGAGGACAGGAGGACCAGATCACCCCTCTACAACTGGAGGTTGATCCTGAAACCGGTCACATCAACGGATAGACTCCACCCTGCAGGGAGTGAGAGGGAGGGATGACAGGAGTTACGTGGAGGGAGGGAGGGATGGAAGGGGAATAGTGAGGCTAAAAAGAGAGAGGAGGTGAAATGCAGAGGGAGAATTTAGAGGAAGAATCATCAGAGTTTTAACAATGTTTACTCAACGTTTGTAGTTGTGGATTTTAAAGCGTGTGTCCAGACCGTGACAATAAATACTCTCAAGTAGAGATCTCTTTCTAAGTTTATCTTCTTCCAACTTGAGTCATGTTGGACTCCTGAAGGCCGGGTCTACCCACAAACCTCCCACCAATCACAGAATTTCAAAATGGAAATGGATATTGCTGGAATGTATGTGTTAATGAGCGAGATAGATAAAGAGTGACATGGATCCCAGCCTCACTCTGTGTTCTCTGCTGCTAAAAATACAGTGAGGGTAAAGTGACTCCCTGTGCCTCTTTGGGAGATGAGTGTATTAAAAGGAATAGAAACCCCCCCCCTCCCCCTCCCATCTATTCCTCCATCATCCATCCATCAACCGTCACCTTTTCACTTGTTCTGTCTTAATCCCTCCCTCCAGGTTTGGTCTTTTTTGGCATCCCCAGGTCTACAGATGAGCAGCGAGGCATTCCTAATGCTAACACTCGTCTTCACTTCCATCTTAGCGAGTTACTGGAACCAGGAAGTCCCATTTTGGCCAAATGGGCCGGAGCGTCCGAAGACCTGAGTTGAGATGAGCAAGTATCAAACAGGATAGACAGCGTCAAATCATCTTATCTGAAGCGCTTATCTAATGAAACTGATTAGATATTGAGTGAGGTGTGAAGTAATTTTAGTGGCAGTACAGCTGCGTTCAAAGTGAATGGAAAGATGAGATACGACTGATTGGTGACAATAAAAACTTTATGTTTACCCCAGAACTTAATGAATACATGAAGATACAAACTACATTTCCCTCCATTAAGTAAGTGGCGGCGTTCCCCTTTAAAGACTTGAAATCAGCTTTAATCTGAGACGTGGTGTGTGTGGCTGCAGGTTTCTGAGCCCGACCCGAGCCCGATGCAGTTAGTGTAAGCTGAACCACTGAGTTTGTGTTGCTCTGTCACACTGCTGTTGTTATGATGGTTACAGCTCGCCAGTTGGGCAACGGCCAACGAGACTGAACCTGATCATCATATCTGCATTCACATCCACTCTCTAAGTGCGTAGTCTAAAGTTTGTTTTAGCTGCAAAGTAGATTTAATGGCTGAAAGAGTTTATTGCAAGTTTTCTTGGAGTCATTATGTTGTGGCCGTTAGAGGAACTGCAGCTTAAGACACTGGCTGCACTTGATGCCAATGAAGAGTCTGAAACTGGGATCATCAATCTGTTGCTCACAATCGACGTTTGTGGAGTTCCAAGTCAGTGACAAAGGTTTTTGGTTGAAAGGTAATTTGATGTTGATTCTGCATCTACTGTGAAGGTCAGGTCTCACTTCACTTATCGCCATATATAACTGGACTTGGTGCTGACTATCGTTCGTTTTACCTTTGTACATGAGTGAATCCTCCCAGAAGAATTCAGATCCCTCATTCTGTTGTTTTAAAACTTGAGATGTGAAAAGTTATCTTTTGCTTGGAAAAGGTGTCCACAGACCTAAACCAATTAACTTTTATATTTATCAGAGTTTTTTTAGATTTAAGGAACCATCTTGCTGCCCATCAGCTGACTCTTCAGTAACTTTGCTTTTGAACACACAAGCAGCGTCCTGTCATATTTCGATCTGTCCAGAGTCGTAGCCAAAAACGGCCTTCAATGTTCAGACAACAGATTGAAATACAGAAGAAGAGGATGTGGAAGAAGGAGTGTGTTTAGGATGTGAAGAGAATGGGGTGAGGTGAGAAAGGAGGGATGGAATTAGACGAAGAGAGAAGGGGACTCCCCGCCATCTAAAATCCCTCCACCAGCTGCTGCCTATATTTATCCTGCCGTCACTTCTATATTTAACTCCGCCTCCCGGGAGAAGACATGAATGCCTCAGCAGCCACCAGGAGCGCTTGGTTTTCATTCCTCCTTCACTGAAGGTGGGTGGAGTCTTCAGGTTAATGCTAATACGCCCACAGTTCAATGAACTGACTCCAATATCTGTCTTGTGTTTCAGTTTCCTTGGAGCAGCATCTTGTGGACGTTTGAGGAACTGCATCTTCCCACACCTCAGCAGCTTGCCCGTCTCCAGGTGGCCGAGGTAGGTTACATTTGTCTGCATTACCTCTCTGCAATATGAGTTAAAGTGTTAAAGTGTCCGGTTCATTGGCACCAAGGTGAACCATGTTCAACTTTACTGCTCTGTGTTATGTCGTCACTAACAACCAAGACCCAAGGCTGCATTCAAATCACAGTAGTTTGTATTTTATTCAACAGATATGTGGTTCCTCCTTTCAGTATTTTTCTTAACAACCACTGGATGGATTAGTGTGAACTTTTATTCAGACATCCATGTTCCCCTCGGGATGAACTCTAATAACTTTGGTGATTCTCAGACTTTTCCTCCGGCGCCATGATAAGGTGAACATTTTAATTAGTCCAATACTTTTTAAGCCTTTTTCCGAGGGAAATTCAGTGCTTTTTAAGACCTGTGCATATTCTTTTAAAGAATAAGTCGACAAGACTGATCAAGAATTCACAACCAGTTCCGGTAATTAGATAAAAATAATTTGGCACAGTTGATAAAGTCTGTAGCTCTAAATCCACCAATTATAATCAAATGTGGTTTCCTTGTAAAATTTAGACGCCAGAAAGTAGCATCTCATCAGATCTGCTGTCAGTGTGAGAGAACCAATTAAAAATGGTGACACAGTGGGTTCAAACATCATAATTTAATTCTAGTTCAACTACAGCACAGTCTAAACAACAACTTCACTGTTTCATGCAGTACGCAACATCTACAGTAAAATCAGAGCGGATTCCCACAGGCATCACGAGACCGAGACCACAGCTCCACCAATGTTTGTGTTCCAGATAAATCTGATCTCAGCGCAGCGATGCTTTAGGGAACCTCGACCCAGCTTATTCATCTACTCCTTCTACCACAATAAAACAACCAACACGGACACTTCGTACCATTGTTACAAATTATATTAAAAAAAAGAAGAAACTCGACCAAAAAAAACAAAACAAACAGTCATTTAAATTATTAGCAGTTTGTCAAAACACAAAAAAACATTGGAATCCATTTCCGGAATGGCGTCATCTGAAAATTAAGCAATAAAATAATTATAACAACAACCTGTACATGTCAGCTTGTACCTTTTTTTTAAGCAGTAGAAAAAACAGCATTTTGGTTTTCAGGTGCGTCTCATCATAACAAATACAAAAAGTTAAAATAAAGTTCATCTAAGTTACATGAAAAGGTATTTTTGACCCTGTGAGATGCAGCAAAAAAGAAAATAACACGTTAGACACAAGTCTACTGCAGCACAAACACCCGAGGGCTCGAGTGGTCCCTGATGATCCTGTAGTCCCGACAAAGAGCGGCCCCTGGAGTATTAAGGCGTTATAACACGGTGACAAAGAAAACCAGGCTAACCGTGAGCAGCAGTGCATCATGGGAGTTATTAGTATGAAACAAAACCAGGGCTGCAGTCGAAATGAAAAAAAAAAAGTCCTTGACCTTGATGGAAAATGTCATGAGGATGTTACTGATGTTGGTGCATAAATGTTGCTGCAGCAATGAATTGTGGGATGGCATTATCCCCTTTCCCTTTGTTAAAGGAAGCTCCAGTGTCCTCTATGCTAAAGGAGATAAGATAGGAAGCACTGAGGCTCCTTTCCTCAGCAGAAATCAACCAGCTCTCATCACGGCTGCTGCTCGGACACTTTCTGCTGCAGCCGAGTGTCAAGACCAAAGTGACGACTCGCAAACATCTTGTTGCATGTTAAATTTCTAAAGGCTGTTTTGGTGCAAGAGTGACCAACTTTAACCTTTAACTGTCTCATCAGAGTTCAGAAAAATTAACCAGATCTGTAGTTTTATGCCGTAATTTCAAGGTGACTACAGAAGCAAAAAAAACTTCTAAATACTTAATATTGAAATTTAAATACCACTGACTATATAGAATAACATACAGTATTTTACT
Organism: Seriola lalandi dorsalis; assembly: GCF_002814215.2. NCBI lineage: Eukaryota > Metazoa > Chordata > Actinopteri > Carangiformes > Carangidae > Seriola > Seriola lalandi. The sequence goes on from NW_019525496.1 coordinate 4,425,799, forward strand.
TTGAAAACCATCTAAATTTATGTGGCTTGTGCTCCTCTAATTTCAAGTTGTAAAACTTCTAGTCCTAGAGAAATTATTTACCAAACGCAAAATAAATTCTAGCGTCCAATATGAAAAAAAAGAAAAAAGAATTTGCTTAAATTCTGGAGTAAAAATTTGAATTTGGTCAAAAAAATGGTTAAAATTCAAACCTGAACAACCAGATGCCAGAATAAAGATTTTAGCCACAAATATGGTTTCTGGAAAAAAGTGAATTCAAATCACAGGAATTCAGTATTTAAATGTCAACATTAGGTGTTCTGCAGGAATAGCTAATATTTGCATATATCTAATGTACATGCCACATAAACAAGGTTACACATTTTCTAGTTTTCCTTCAAAATAAATCTAAAACAGAAACAATGTCGGTCTGCGTCCCACAGGGTGAAAACAAACAGAAACAACATCTTTCCAGTTAGTATGTGGACGGTCCAGAGTGAAGATACAATCAGATAAATAATGTTTCCTGTTGGATCCACAGTGATTCAGAGTCTGAGAGCAGCAGCATCATGACAAACACGAACCAGACTGTACGTCTCCGCTCCGACTGATGGAAAACAAAACGTCCTCTGCAGACAGCGAAGAGACAAAACTGTGCAGCCAGAAAGAGAAATCAAAGATGGAGGAAAATCTTTAAAATAAGGCCCCTTAAGAAAGTTAAAATTATTTTTTTTAAAAAGGGGAAAAAAAGAGGCACCAAAAAGTCGAGATATAAAAAATGCAGTCTGTCTGTGTGGTACGAAAAATTGGACTTCTTGTATTTCACAGAAACTGGAGCAGCTACATCATTCTGGAGGACGTTCCTGACGGGAAGTGGCCGAGGTGCTGCTTCTGTCTCCGTCCACGCTTCGTCTTGTTGCACCTCCTGCAGGACATGACAGGAAGTACACGTCAACAACCTGCAGCAGCAGGTGCTTAGTGACGGGGAAACACCACATCCTATATGTTTCACTTCAGTACAGAACTTTGACTACAAGAAATCTTAACTCAAGGTCCACTCACTGGCTTCTTCCAGAGATTTAACCACATCTCACAGTCTTCATCAAATTGCTCAGTTGTCATGGAGATGGTTTAGATGTAATCACGTGACTTAATTGAACCATCTTCATCCGTCCATCCATTAATAAAAAAGTCAGTTAAAATAAAAAAAGGTTATAGTATTTGTCACAGTATGGTAAGTATAAATTTCATGGTAGTGTGAGTAAAAAAAATGTCGCATTATAACAAAAATATACGTCATGACAAAATGTCGGTATCATCAGTTTTTATAAAAATGTTGTACAATAAGTTACAAAAATGAGTTACGTATACATAGCCATGAAAAACCGTCGTAGTATAAGAAGTCATTCAAATGTCAGTGTAGAATAAGTCATAAGAATGTCAGAGTGTAGTAAGGTGAAAAACTGTCACTATCCAACGATGAAGACCTTGACATGTGTTTGAAAGCTCCCAAGTGGACATTGAGTCTATTTTTCTCTACCTTTCTCTACTCTGCTGAATTTGAAGGTGTTTTAATGAATTTTTACTTTAGTTGAATGTTTAGTGTTAGAAACTTATTTCGACTTGCAGGAGATTTTATCTGGATTTCAGCTTTAGTCAGAGTTGAGTGAAAGTTATTTTACACAGAAGGATCCATTAGTCTGGAAGGATTTCATCCAGCTGCATCACTGTTAACTGGGTTTCTAACCAGCTTTGTAAAGTGTGGATAAGACTGTACTTCCTCTGGTGTGTGTGTAGTTATTGATAACTGTAGTAGTCACAGTAACACAACAGTAGTGATGTGAGTGTGAATACCTGGTGAAGCACATGACCACGGCTACGATGACGGCGATCTGAACGGCTCCGATGATGGCGGCGATCAGGACGTAGTGCAGCTTCTGACCGCTGGGCACCACGTACAGGATGTTAAAGTCCAGCAGCTCATCACACTGAGCGCCCCCATACGCTGCCTCACACCTGAGACACACACACACACACACACACACACACACACACACACACACACACACACACACA
>NW_019525496.1:4427903-4428562 GCF_002814215.2 Seriola lalandi dorsalis
GGGGGGGGGGGGGGGGGGGGGTCTCACCATAGATGTCTGGTTTGGTCTTGACGCCGTCATCCTTCCTGCTTTTGTCTGAAACACAAGTAGAAAAAGGTACTTAGATACTTTTCAGTTCTTTCATTCTCTTTAAATCATTTTACTCTTTCTTCTTATTCTAATCTTTTATTTGCTATATGTTGTTATTCTAACGTCTTCACATGATTAATTACTGCTCCGTGTTTTTCTACTTTTTCCTTCTTTTCAAATATATTTACAATACTGTGACACTTTAACCCCTTTTACAAGTGTTTGACATGTGCTAAATATATTGTAAGGAGAGAACAACAACGTCTGCCCCCTGTTGGACCATCTGATCACTTCATTTGTTGACTGAAGTTTTCCCCACAGCAAAATCAGATGTCCGTGGGAAAAAGCAAAACAGTTAAAGAAACAAGCATTTTCCTGGGGATGGATCTGAGACAACACCGCATGCATCACCCTGATATGTACCCTGAGACAGAATGGTACGTTAAAGAATAAACTGGCTAAATGTTGAGAAGAAACTGGGAATAAACACATTACCATTAATCCTAACTTCGATGAGACCCAAAAATGGTCTCAGCCCTTTTGAAGTATTGTTTGGAAGACTATTAAACACGGGTGTTTGTGGGCCAGCT
>NW_019525496.1:4428612-4432387 GCF_002814215.2 Seriola lalandi dorsalis
GGGGGGGGTCTCACCATAGATGTCTGGTTTGGTCTTGACGCCGTCATCCTTCCTGCTTTTGTCTGAAACGCAAGAAGAAAAAGGTACTTAGATACTTTTCAGTTCTTTCATTCTCTTTAAATCATTTTACTCTTTCTTCTTATTCTAATCTTTTATTATTTGTTATATGTTGTTATTCTAACGTCTTCACATGATTAATTACTGCTCTGTGTTTTTCTACTTTTTCCTTCTTTTCAAATATATTTACAATACTGTGACACTTTAACCCCTTTTACAAGTGTTTGACGTGCTAAACATATTGTAAGGAGAGAACAACGTCTGCCCCCTGTTGGACCATCTGATCACTTCATTTGTTGACTGAAGTTTTCCCAACAGCCAAATCAGATGTCCGTGGGAAAAAGCAAAACAGTTAAAGAAACGAGCATTTTCCTGGGGATGGATCTGAGACAACACCGCATGCATCACTCTGATATGTACCCTGAGACAGAATGGTACGTTAAAGAATAAACTGGCTAAATGTTGAGAAGAAACTGGGAATAAACACATTACCATTAATCCTAACTTTGATGATACCCAAAAATGGTCTCAGCCCTTTTGAAGTATTGTTTGGAAGACTATTAAACACGGGTGTTTGTGGGCCAGCTCCCAACCACAGACAGTGTAGTGATGAAATGTTGAGCTATTGTGTAACTTTGTCCTCTGCTCCACACAGGTAGGAGCTGCCTTGCTCCAAGGACAGAAGGGACAACGCCACAACCTGAAACCTGGAGAGAGTCGGCTGTGGTAAAGGAAGCACTGGAGGAACTCAAGGACAGTTCTTGATCCTCCGGACAACAGAAGTAAAGGTTGGAGATGAATACTTGGACTACCCATCCCTAAAGAGCAACCTCACTAACCAATGGTTAGCTCCACCTTTGTCACAGAAGGAGGAATCATTACAGCATGCAGAGACAGACCAGGAATAGAAGAAGCTGACAGACGCTCCCCTGAGTGGTCCAAAAGCCCACTGGGAGTACGTGATGCACACTGGTTCTCTGCACTGCTGACAACACGCACATATAGGTTCAAAAGAGGAGCTTCTCATACAACGCACACATACCCAAGTGAGGGAAGCTTAATCAGGGTGGAAAGAATTCCAGCCAACGAGGATGAATAAGCAATTCAATCTGGACTCCCTGACAGAGGTGCTGAAAGAAATGTAGGCTGAGGATGTTTAGCATCAATTGCTTTGACTGGCTGTAAGGATGGCAAGGTGCACTGATGAAACGCACAGCCTAGCCTGTTGGACGAACTCCCATTCCAGGACAATGATATTGATTCCTGTGTAGTGTGATTATAATTCTTACAGACATGTAAGCATGTACGTTAAATCAGCAGAATTAACATGTATTAGTATTTTATGTAAACATTTCTGTTGAATCTGACATTGTCATATTCATTGTGCAATTTAATTGCCTTCAGGAAACGGTAGCTGTGTTCTTTCATGCACAATATGCACTTTTAAAGATTTGTACTTTTTAAAGCACTATTAACATTGTGTGAATAAGTATTAAATTTCTTGTCCTCCTGTGTCTTTTATTTGGTGCATATGAACCTAGAAATTAATGTTTGATAAAATCAATAAAATACTAGACTTTAAAAAGGTCATAGTATAGTAAAGCAAAAAATGTCAAAAAACATAATAGTATAGTAAGGCATAAAAAGTGAAAAAAAGTCATAGTATAGTAAGGCATAAAAACCCCCAAAAAGTCATAGTTTAGTAAGGCATAAAAAGTGAAAAAAAGTCATAGTATGGTAAGACAAAAAAAAAAAGTTACAGTACAGTGAGGCAAAAAAAACAAAATAAAAAAGTCATAATATAGTAAGGCAAAAAAAACGAAAAAAAATCATAGTATAGTAAGGTAAAAAAAACTAAAAAGTCATAGTATAGTAAGGCATAGAAAATGAAAAAATGTGATAGTATAGTAAGCCATAAAAAGTGAAAATAAGTTATAGTATAGTAAGGCAATAAATAAAAAAGTCATAGTATAGTAAGATTTAAAAACCAAAAAAAGTCACAGTATAGTACGACAAAAAAAATAAAAAGTCACAGTACAGTGAGGCAAAAAAACAAAATAAAAAAGTCATAGTATAGTAAGGCATTAAAAAAAAGTCACAGTACAGTAAGGCAAAATTTTATTTTTTATTTTTAAAGTCATAGTATAGTAAGGCAAAAAAAACAAAAAAAAGTCATGGCAATAGTAAGGTAAAAAAAACAAAAAATTCATAGTATAGTAAGGCAAAAAAAAACCAAAAAGTCATAGTAAGGCATAAAAACCAAAAAAGTCATAGTATAGTAAGGCATCAAAAATGAAAAAACGTCATAGTATATTAAGGCAAAAAAAAAAAAAAAGTCATAGTATAGTAGGTAAAAAAAGTGAAAAAAAGTCATAGTATAGTAAGGCATAGAAAAAAGAAAAATAGTCATAGTAAGGCATAAAAACCAAAAAAGTCATAGTATAGTAAAGCAAAAAAACCCAAAAAAGTCATAGTAAGGCATAAAAACTAAAAGAGTCATATTATAGTAAGGCATAAAAAATGAAAAAACGTCATAGTATAGTAAGTCATTAAAAAAAAAAAAAAAAATCATAGTATAGTAAGGCAAAAAAACCAAAAGAAAAAAGTCATAGTATAGTAAGGCAAAAAAACCCCAAAAAGTCATAGTAAGGCATAAAAACCAAAAAAGTCATAGTATAGTAAGGCATCAAAAATGAAAAAACGTCATAGTATAGTAAGGCAAAAAAAAAAGAAAAAAAGGCATAGTATAGTAAGGCAAAATAACAAAAAAGTCATAGTATAGTAAGGCGAAAAAAAAAAGTCATGGTATAGTAAGGTAAAAAAAAACAAAAAAAGTCATAGTATAGTAAGGCATAAAAAAAAAGTCATAGTATAGTAAGGAAAAACAAAAAGAAAAAAGTCATAGTATAGTAAGGCAAAATAACAAAAAAGTCATAGTATAGTAAGGTGAAAAAAAAAAGTCATGGTATAGTAAGGTAAAAAAAACCAAAAGAAAAAAGTCATAGTATAGTAAGGCAAAAAAACCCAAAAAAGTCATAGTAAGGCATAAAAACCAAAAAAGTCATAGTATAGTAAGGCATCAAAAATGAAAAAACGTCATAGTATAGTAAGGCAAAAAAAAAAAAGTTATAGTATAGTAAGTAAAAAAGTGAAAAAAAGGCATAGTATAGTAAGGCATAAAAAAAAAGTCATAGTATAGTAAGGAAGAAAAAAAAAAAAGTCATGGTATAGTAAGGTAAAAAAACCAAAAAGTCGTAGTATAGTAAGGCATCAAAAATGAAAAAACATCTTAGTATAGTATGTCATAAAAAACAAGAAAAAACATCTTAGTATAGTATGTCATAAAAAACAAGAAAAAAGTCATAGTATAGTAAGACAAAAAACCCCCCAAAAAGTCATAGTAAGGCATAAAAACCAAATAAGTCACAGTATAGTAAGGCATCAAAAATGAAAAAACGTCATAGTATAGTAAGGCAAAAATAAAAAAGTCATAGTATAGTAAATTAGGAAAAAAAAGTGAAAAAAAGTCATAGTATAGTAAGGCATAGAAAAAAGAAAAATAGTCATAGTAAGGCATAAAAACCAAAAAAGTCATAGTATAGTAAGTCATTAAACAAAAGAAAAAAGTCGTAGTATAGTAAGACAAAAAAAACCCCAAAAAGTCATAGTAAGGCATAAAAACCAAAAAAGTCATAGTATAGTAAGGCATCAAAAATGA
>NW_019525496.1:4432688-4434851 GCF_002814215.2 Seriola lalandi dorsalis
AATCAGCAGAATTAACATGTATTAGTATTTTATGTAAACATTTCTGTTGAATCTGACATTGTCATATTCATTGTGCAATTTAATTGCCTTCAGGAAACGGTAGCTGTGTTCTTTCATGCACAATATGCACTTTTAAAGATTTGTACTTTTTAAAGCACTATTAACATTGTGTGAATAAGTATTAAATTTCTTGTCCTCCTGTGTCTTTTATTTGGTCCATATGAACCTAGAAATTAATGTTTGATAAAATCAATAAAATACTAGACTTTAAAAAGGTCATAGTATAGTAAAGCAAAAAATGTCAAAAAACATAATAGTATAGTAAGGCATAAAAAGTAAAAAAAAGTCATAGTATAGTAAGGAATTAAAATTAAAGAAACGTCATAGTATAGTAAGGCATAAAAACCCCAAAAAAGTCATAGTTTAGTAAGGCATAAAAAGTGAAAAAAAATCATAGTATACTAAGATACAAAAACCAAAAAAAGTCATAGTATAGTAAGACAAAAAAAAAAAGTCACAGTACAGTGAGGCAAAAAAAAACAAAATAAAGTCATAAAATAGTAAGGCAAAAAAAAAGTCATAGTATAGTAGGGCATAAAAACCAAAAAAGTCATAGTATAGTAAGGCAAAAAAAAAAAAAGTCATAGTATAGTAAGGTAAAAAAACAAAAAAAGTCATAGTATAGTAAGGTAAAAAAAACGAAAAAAAGTTATAATATAGTAAGGCATAAAAAACAAAAAAGTCATAGTATAGTAGGGCATAAAAACCAAAAAAAGTCATAGTATAGTAAGGCAAAAAAAACAAAAAAGTCATAGTATAGTAAGGCATCAAAAATGAAAAAACATCATAGTATAGTATGTCATAAAAAACAAGAAAAAACGTCATAGTATAGTAAGTAAAAAAACAAATAAGTCATAGTATAGTAAAAAAAAAAAAAAAGTCATAGTATAGTAAGGCATAAAAACCGAAAAAAGTCATAGTATAGTATCTCATAAAAAACATGAAAAAAAGTCACAGTACAGTTAGGCAAAAAAAAACCAAAAAAAGTCATAGTATAGTAAGGCATAAAAAACAAAAAAGTCATAGTATAGTAAGGCAAAAAACAAATTCATAGTATAGTAAGGCAAAAAAAAAAAAAGTCATAGTATAGTAAGGCATAAAAAAAAGAAAAAAAGTCATAGTATAGTAGGGCATAAAAACCAAAAAAAGTCATAGTATAGTAAGGCATAAAAAAAGAAAAATAGTCAAAGTATAGTAAGGCAAAAAAAAGTGTAAAAAAGTCATAGTATAGTAAGGCATAAAAAAAAAAGTCATAGTATAGTAAGGCAAAAAAACAAAAAAGTCATAGTATAGTAAGGCAAAAAAAAAAAAAGTCATGGTATAGTAAGGTAAAAAAACCAAAAAAGTCATAGTGTAGTAAGGCATCAAAAATGAAAAAACGTCATAGTCATAAAAAAAACAAGAAAAAACGTCATAGTATAGTAAGGCATAAAAAAAAAAGTCATAGTATAGTAAGGAAGAAAAAAAAAAAAAGTCATGGTATAGTAAGGCATCAAAAATGAAAAAACAGCTTAGTGTAGTATGTCATAAAAAACAAGAAAAAACGTCATAGTATAGTAAGTCATAAAAAAAAGAAAAAAAGTCATAGTATAGTAAGGCAAAAAAAAACAAAAAAGTCATAGTATAGTAAGGCAAAAAAAAAGAAAAAAAGGCATAGTATAGTAGGGCATAAAAAAAAGAAAAATAGTCAAAGTATAGTAAGGCAAAAAAAAAAAAGTCATAGTATAGTAAGGTAAAAAAAGTGAAAAAAAGTCATAGTATAGTAAGGCATAAAAATAAAAAAAGTCATAGTATAGTAAGGCAAAAAAACAAAAAAGCCATAGTATAGTAAGGCAAAAAAAAAAAATAAAAGTCATGGTATAGTAAGGCATAAAAAAAGAAAAAAAGGCATAGTATAGTAGGGCATAAAAAAAAGAAAAATAGTCAAAGTATAGTAAGGCAAAAAAAAAAAAAGTCATAGTATAGTAAGGTAAAAAAAGTGAAAAAAAGTCATAGTATAGTAAGGCATAAAAAAAAAAAAAGTCATAGTATAGTAAGGCAAAAAAACAAAAAAGCCATAGTATAGTAAGGCAAAAAAAAAAAAAAAGTCATAGTATAGTAAAG
>NW_019525496.1:4434871-4437683 GCF_002814215.2 Seriola lalandi dorsalis
TCATACTATAGTAAGGCAAAAAAAAATAGTCATAGTATAGTAAGGCATAAAAAAAAAAAAAAAAGTCATAGTTTAGTAAGGTAAAAAAAGTGAAAAAGTCATAGTATAGTAAGGCATAAAAAATAAAAAAGTCATAGTATAGTAAGGCATCAAAAATGAAAAAACGTCATAGTATAGTATGTCATAAAAAACAAGAAAAAACGTCATAGTATAGTAAGTAAAAAAACAAATAAGTCATAGTATAGTAGGGCATAAAAAACAAAAAAGTCATAGTATAGTAAGACATCAAAAATGAAAAAACGTCATAGTATAATAAGGCAAAAAGAAAAAAAAGTCATAGTATAGTAAGGTAAAAGAAAAAAGTCATAGTTTAGTAAGGAAAAAAAAAAAAAAAGTCATAGTATAGTAGGGCATAAAAACCAAAAAAAAGTCATAGTATAGTATGTCATAAAAAACAAGAAAAAACGTCATAGTATAGTAAGGCATGAAAAAAACAAAAAAGTCATACTATAGTAAGACAAAAAAAAACGTCATAGTATAGTATGTCATAAAAAACAAGAAAAAACGTCATAGTATAGTAAGTAAAAAAACAAATAAGTCATAGTATAGTAAGTAAAAAAACAAATAAGTCATAGTATAGTAAGGCATAAAAACCCAAAAAGTCATAGTATAGTAAGGCAAAAAACAAAGTCATAGTATAGTTAGGCGAAAAAAAGTAAGGCAAAAAAAAAAGTCATAGTTTAGTAAGGTAAAAAAAACAAGTCATAGTATAGTAAGGCATCAAAAATGAAAAATCGTCATAGTATAGTATGTCATAAAAAACAAGAAAAAACGTCATAGTATAGTAAGTAAAAAAACAAATAAGTCATAGTATAGTAAGGCATAAAAACCAAAAAAGTCATAGTATAGTAAGGCAAAAAAAAAAGTCATAGTATAGTAAGGTAAAAAAAACAAAAAAAGTCATAGTATAGTAAGGCAAAAAACAAAGTCATAGTATAGTTAGGCGAAAAAAAGTAAGGCAAAAAAAAAAAGTCATAGTTTAGTAAGGTAAAAAAAACGAAAAAAAGTTATAGTATACTAAGGCATAAAAAAAGAAAAAAAGTCATAGTATAGTAAGGCATCAAAAATGAAAAAACGTCATAGTATAGTATGTCATAAAAAACAAGAAAAAACGTCATAGTATAGTAAGGCAATAAAAAAAGTCATAGTATAGTAGAACATAAAAACCAAAAAAAATCATAGTATAGTAAGGCATAAAAAAAATAAAAAAGTCATAGTATAGTAAGGTAAAAGAAAAAAGTCAGTTTAGTAAGGTAAAAAAAAAAAAAGTCATACTATAGTAAGGCAAAAAAAATAGTCATAGTATAGAAAGGCATAAAAAAAATAAAAAAGTCATAGTATAGTAAGGTAAAAAAAGTGAAAAAAGTCATAGTATAGTAAGGCATAAAAAATAAAAAAGTCATAGTATAGTAAGGCAAAAAAAAAAATTGTATAGTAAGTAAAAAAAACAAAAAAAAGTCATAGTATAGTAGGGCATAAAAAACAAATAAGTCATAGTATAGTAAGGTTAAAAAAACAAAAAAGGCATACTATAGTAAGGCATCAAAAATGAAAAAAAGTCATAGTATAATAAGGGAAAAAAAGTCATAGTATAGTAAGGCATCAAAAATGAAAAAACGTCATAGTATAGTAAGGCAAAAAAAAAAGTCATAGTATAGTAAGGCAAAAAAAAACCCAAAAAGTAATAGTATAGTAAGGCAAAAAAAACAAAAAAAAGTCATAGTATAGTAAAGCATAAAAAAAGTGAAAAAAAGTCATAGTATAGTAAGGCAAAAAAAACCCCCAAAAAGTCATAGTATAGTAAGGCAAAAAAAAGTGAAAAAAAGTCATAGTATAGTAAGGCAAAAAACCCCCAAAAAGTCATAGTATAGTAAGGCAAAAAAAAGTGAAAAAAAGTCATAGTATAGTAAGGCATAAAAAATAAAAAATTCATAGTATAGTAAGGCAAAAAAAAGAAAAAAAGTCATACTATAGTAAGGCATAAAAAAAAGAAAAAAAGTCATAGTATAGTAAGGCAAAAAAAACAAAAACGTCATAGTATAGTAAGGCATCAAAAATGAAAAAACATCATAGTATAGTAAGGCAAAAAAAATAAATCATAGTATAGTAAGTAAAAAAACAAAAAAAAAGTCATAATATAGTAGGGCATAAAAAACAAATAAGTCATAGTATAGTAAGGTAAAAAAAACTAAAAAGGCATACTATAGTAAGGGAAAAAAAAAAGTCATAGTATAGTAAGGCAAAAAAACAAAGAAGTCATAGTATAGTAAGGTAAAAGAAAAAAGTCAGTTTAGTAAGGTAAAAAAATAAAGTCATACTATAGTAAGGCAAAAAAAAATAGTCATAGTATAGTAAGGCATAAAAAAATAAAAAAGTCATAGTATAGTAAGGCATAAAAAAAAGAAAAATAGTCACAGTATAGTAAGGTAAAAAAAACAAAAAAAAGTCATAGTATAGTAAGGCATAAAAAAAAGAAAAAAAGTCATCGTATGGTAAGGCAAAAAAAACCCCAAAAAGTCATAGTATAGTAAGGTAAAAAAAGTGAAAAAAGTCATAGTATAGTAAGGCATAAAAAATAAAAAAGTCATAGTATAGTAAGGCAAAAAAAAATAGTATAGTAAGTAAAAAAAACAAAAAAAAGTCATAGTATAGTAGGGCATAAAAAACAAAAAAGTCATAGTATAGTAAGGTTAAAAAAACAAAAAAGGCATACTATAGTAAGGCATCAAAAATGAAAAAAAGTCATAGTATA
>NW_019525497.1:0-1820 GCF_002814215.2 Seriola lalandi dorsalis
TGTTGTTTTTCTGACTTTTTATGCCTTACTATACTATGACTTTTTATGCCTAATTATACTATGTCGTTTTAATTACTTTTTATGCCTTACTATACTATGACTTTTTATGCCTTATTATACTATGTTGTTTTAATGAATTTTAATGCCTTACTATACTATGAAGTTTTTATGACTTTTTCGGCCTTAATATACTATGACTTATTATACTATGACGTTTTTACGCCTTACTATACCATGACTTTTTATGCCTTACTATACTATGCCTTTTTATGCTTTATTGTACTATGTCATTTTAATGACTTTTTATGCCTTACTATACTATGACTTTTTATGCCTTATTATACTTTGTTGTTTTCATGACTCTTTATGCCTGATTATGCTATTACCTTTTATGCCTTACTATACTATGAATTTTTTTGACTTTTATACCTTACTATAATATGACTTTTTATGCCTTACTATACTATGACATTTTTATGCCTCACTATACTGTGTCATTTTTCTGATTTTTTATGCCTTACTATACTATGACATTTTTAATTAGTTTTTATGCCTTACTATACTATGACTTTTTATGCCTTATTATACTATGACGTTTTAATGACTTTTTAAGCCTCACTATACTATGTCGTTTCTTTTGACATTTTGTGCCTTCCTATACTATTACTTTTCATGCCTTATTATACTATGACTTTTTATGACTTTTTATGCCTTAATATACTATGACGTTTTTATGACGTTTTTATGTTTTACTATACTATGACGTTTTCATGACTACTTATGCCTTACTAAACTATGACTTTTTAGGCCTTATTATACTATGTTGCTTTAATGACTTTTTATGGCTCACTATACTATGACATTTTATGCCTTATTATACTATGACGTTTTAATGACTTTTTGTGCCTCACTATACTATGTCTTTTTATGCCTTACTATACTATGACGTTTTTATGACTTTTTATACTCTGTCGTTGTAATGACTTTTTATGCCTTACTATACTATGACGTTTTTATGACTTTTTGTGTCTTACTATACTATGACATTTTTATGACTTTTTATGCCTTAATATACTATGACGTTTTAATGACTTTTTATGCCTTACTATGCTATGACATTTTATGCTTTATTATTCTTTGTTGTTTTAATGACTTTTTATGCCTGACTGCACAATGACTTTTTATGCCTTACTATACTATGACGTTTTTATGACTTTTTTATGCCTGACTGTACAATGGGTTTTTATGCCTTACTATACTATGACGTTTTTATGGCTTTTTGTGCCTCACTATACTATGTCTTTTTATGCCTTACTATATATACTATGTGGTTTTTATGACTTTTTATACTCTGTCGTTTTAATGACTTTTTATGCCTCACTATACTATGACGTTTGTATGCCTCCGTAGATGTTTTTATGACTTTTTATACCTTACTATACTGTGACTTTTTATGCCTTATGACTTTTTATGCTTTACTATACTATGAACTTTTATGCCTTACTATACTATGACGTTTTTATGACTTTTTATGCCTTACTATAATATGACTTTTTATGTCTTACTATACTATGAGGTTTTAAAGATTTTTCTTGCCTTGCTAAAAAATGACTTTTTATGCCTTGCTATACTATGACTTTTTATGCCTTACTATACTATAACTTATTATAACTTATCATACTATGACGTTTTTATGACTTTTTATACCTCACTATAATATGACTTTTCATGCCTTACTATACAATGACGTTTTTATGACTCTTTATGCCTTATTATACTATGACATTTTATGCCTTATTATACTATGTCGTCTTAATGAG
>NW_019525497.1:1840-3234 GCF_002814215.2 Seriola lalandi dorsalis
TATACTATGACGTTTTTATGACTTTTTGTGTCTTACTATACTATGACATTTTTATGACTTTTTATGCCTTAATATACTATGACGTTTTAATGACTTTTTATGCCTTACTATGCTATGACATTTTATGCTTTATTATACTTTGTTGTTTTAATGACTTTTTATGCCTGACTGCACAATGACTTTTTATGCCTTACTATACTATGACGTTTTTATAACTTTTTTATGCCTGACTGTACAATGGGTTTTTATGCCTTACTATACTATGACGTTTTTATGGCTTTTTGTGCCTCACTATACTATGTCTTTTTATGCCTTACTATACTATGTCTTTTTATGACTTTTTATGCCTTACTATAATATGACTTTTTATGCCTTACTATACTATAACTTATTATAACTTATCATACTATGATGTTTTTATGACTTTTTATACCTCACTATAATATGACTTTTCATGCCTTACTATACTATGACGTTTTAAAGATTTTTCATGCCTTGCTAAAAAATGACTTTTTATGCCTTGCTATACTATGACTTTTTATGCCTTACTATACTATAACTTATTATAACTTATCATACTATGACGTTTTTATGACTTTTTATACCTCACTATAATATGACTTTTCATGCCTTACTATACAATGCCGTTTTTATGACTCTTTATGCCTTATTATACTATGACATTTTATGCCTTATTATACTATGTCGTCTTAATGAGTTTTTATACCTTACTATACTTTGACTTTTCATGCCTTATGACTTTTTATGCCTTATCATACTATGTTGTTTTAATGACTTTTTATGCCTGACTATACAATGACTTTTTATGCCTTACTATATTATGACTTTTTATGCCTTATTATACTATGTTGTTTTAATGACTTTATATGCCTTACTATATTATGACTTTTTATGACTTTTTATACCTTACTATACTATGACTTTTTATGCCTTACTATACTATGACATTTTTAAGAAGTTTTTATGCCTTACTATTCTATGACGTTTTTAAGACTTTACATGCCTTACTAAAAAATGACTTTTTATGTCTTACTATACTATGACATTTTTATGAAGTTTTTATGCCTTACTATTCTATGACGTTTTTAAGACTTTACATGCCTTACTAAAAAATGACTTTTTATGTTTTGCTATACTATGACTTTGTATGCCTTACTATACTATGACTTTTTATGCCTTACTATACTATAACTTCTTATAACTTATCATACTATAACGTTTTTATGACTTTTTATACCTTACTATAATATGACTTTTCATGCCTTACTATACAATGACGTGTTTATGACTTTTTATGTCTTATTATACTATGATTTTTTATGCCTTTTTATGCCTTACTATACTATGACTTTTTATGCCTTATTATACTATGT
>NW_019525497.1:3586-33392 GCF_002814215.2 Seriola lalandi dorsalis
ATTATTATTATTATTATTATTATTATTATTATTATTATTCCATTATCTATTATTAGACATCTATGTCAATATATTATATTGTTCCAATTTCTAACAGGTTTCATATCATGAATATTATTGTATAGTATCTTACCAACGTGACAAGCTGAATCAATCAGTGGTTGGTTTAAGTCTGTGATGAAACTGCTGATAACTTATGAATCCTACCTAGGTATTTTGTAGTCTCACTATCAATCCTGGCGATTATTCTGAGGGAGCCCCCGAGGCTTCCTTCAGACAGGTAGTGTGTTCCAAACCTCTCCAGAACCTTCCTGTAGGCGGAGTAGTCGTACACAGATGGAAGTTTGGCCAATGCCCTCCACAGCTCCTCAGATATTGGGAGGTACTGAGGAGAGTTACTCTGGAATTGAGCTACCTCTATGTTATTCTTTAAAACCAAAAGCCTGTGTTCCTGTAAGGAATAATAATAATAAAAAAAAAGTACATTCAATTTTCTACTTTGACTTTTCCTTTTCAAAATAAGATGCTTTGTCACTGGGCCTTGATGTTAAAGATACAGTGACAAAATTGCAGGTTCATACATACCTGAGTCCAGTCACGACTCTGTAGGTAGTCATAGTTTTGAAATCCTGTTGTTGTCCCAGACGCTGTATGTCTTTTGGTAATCTCCTTTGAATAGTGCCATTCACTTTTGTACATTTCATCACTGAAATCATTCTCAGCTTTAACCTGAGGACAAAGGTGTCTGGTATTTCATATCATTCAATAATTCATTTGCTATAATTAAAAAATGCAGAATACCCAACTGAGTGAACAAATCAGACAGATTAAATGTATATCAACAAATGGAGATGAAATTTAAAAACAAGTACCAATTGTGACCACTAGTGGTGCTCCAGAGTAATGTTTTGAATATAGTGTATTTTAAATATTCCAACAATTGCACCAGAAAAAACATCATTGGTTGTTTGGTTAAACACAAAAATAACCTATGTTAATGCCTTACTCACAAATGACCTCATGTGGCAGTGACACAGAATACTTTTCTCTTGAATTAGCAAATGCAGACATAGCGTTGTCCTGTCCTGTCTTGTCCCACCAGCCAAAAATGGTGTCTTTAAACCATGAGGGCAAGGTTTTATTAAAGCTGCACTGATCGGAATTTTAACAATGGATCAAATTACTTTGTGTAATGTGATAGGGCTCATTCATATTGACAAACCCACAGAAAACGATCACCCAACTCTGAAGGCCCCCTCAGCTCTATGGAGAAGTTTAATGTCTTTCAGCTCATTGTTATGGTTTTGGTCTAGTCTCACCATTCTCACAAATCCCTAAACTTACCTCAGACTTCCTTCAGAAGTTGGTGGAGACCAAAGCAGAGCTAGATGTAGAGTCAATTTTGGACTTACATTTGCCAGGTTTGCAGAAACACAACTGAGAATGAATGCCAAAGGGTACCTCAAATAAGTGACTAACAGAATTAATGGTATTAATTGTAAATGTAGGTGTTTTCAGAGTGACCAACCATATAGCTGTAGTGGAGAGTACTAAGGGGTAGTCGATACTCAGCCTTGTGGAGTCCGCTGAAGATGGTGCGACATTGACCCCCAAAGCTCTTTGTATTGATGACACTGCCCCTCCACGCCCCTGATGTCACATCAATCCTGCAGAAGCAATAACATAATCTCAGTGGTAAGCATATAGTACCTGCTTGTGTGTGCTTGCACGATTACACAAATGCAAATAGAACTATATGAAGATTTAACCCTTACCCAAGTCCTAGGAGTTCAATGCCAGGTAGAGGAACTGAGTTATGACATACAATATTGCGTCCAAGATCACAGACACGTTCGTCGAGCCCATCTTCCTCGCAATCCTGATCTCCATTACACATCAGGGACCGGCTAATGCACTTCCCTGAGGGTCAAAAGACAGTAAGAAAACCAGAAAGCTGAGTAATTGTTACTCAATTCTATATGACTATTGGAGTGAACAGTTTTATTTCTAACCTGAAACACAGCGAAACCTGTCTCCACATCCTTCCTCTAGAGGGCATCCTTGTGTGGTTTCGCAGGCCCTGGTCTCAGTTCGTGCTCCATAACAGGGGCTCCCTCCAAACTGTGCATAGACAGCCATGGCTCTGCTTCTTGTCTGTAACATACCATATTGCAACAAAGATATATGAAAAAAATACTAACATGAAAAGATTTCAGTATGAAATGTCTTAAGCAATTAAAAATATTATAATGAACAGCAGTTTTGCTGGTAGATCGTGCATTTAAGAGAGAGATGCACTAATCATTACTAGAGTTGATTTAATTTTAAACAAGATTATATGGGTGAACAACAAGTTATCTTAAACTGATCAATTAATCCTCCTAACCTGTAGTTTGGTGCAGGGATTACACTCTGACCAATCACCAAAAGGTCCCCACTGGCAATGAACACTCTGGTAGCAAAACCTTGGAAATAAAATTTAAATGAAATAATTCAATAAATGAAACCCAACACATCCAAAGGAACCAAATGATCATTGCATATTTATGATGTTATGATGCTTTCAATGTAAAACAGTAAAGCAAAAACAGATTTACCCTTTGGGAGTGAACAGGAATAGCAGCCATGGCAAGACTGCTAAAAAGAGTTGTGCAATGTTCTAAAGAAGTCACAGAAAAAAAGACGAGAGGAGAAAAATGGGTAAAAAAGTAAGGATGACATAGCAACAGCTAACACAGTAAATGTAAAAATACTCTTGCTCTGAAGTCAGATCGCAATTGCACAAAACTACATATCAAATGTTTTGCAAAAGTCTGAGAAATGTGTTTGTAATTTCCCCATTACTGAGTGTAAAATCTACTTACCTTCATGGTGAGTGAAGAGCAGCAAAGAAGAAACGTCTTGAACAGGCGCTGATGCACAGTTTCACAGTTATTTATGTTAAGTTTTGTTCTTTTCAGGGAGTAAAATTCTCAGAGGATAATTCCACAGAACTCAGTGGGAAAAAGGGGAAGAAAAAAAAAAATCTTGAGTAACTCCTCTCAAAAAACTCCTCCTGGGGATCATTATGAAACTGTAATATTAGATTCCTCTTGGAGTGAGTAATCTGCTAGCTTAGACTATTTTCCATTTAGGTGTGCCAGAAAGCCAGTGTTCATAATATCATGACCCAGTCACTATAACATGTAAATGGAATGCAGTCATTGTAATTTGTTACCGTACACCTGAACTTGACAAGTCGAAAATATCTGCTGTGAGATACTCCTGAACAAGATGAAGGAAACTTCATGTTTGGACTGGTACCTCACACAGCAAGCTGGATGCTAGGGCAGGGCTATATTTTGCAGCTATCCTCAGATATAACCTCTGCCCAATAAACTGGCAAACAAACTCAACTCAAGGTCCACTTATTCACCTGTTGTGGAGTACTTCCTTGGCTTAAAAATTGAGGCTGTTACCAAGGTCACGAATGAACTCTCACTCCTTATTGCTCAGTTTGATCAATCACGACAACTGAGCAAAGAAAAGGTTGAGTGAAAAAGCCTAAAGGCCAAGAGCATGTGTGTAATTGGACCTTGAGTTGAGATTGTTTCCAAGGTCAAGCTCAAATGCTGTACTGACATGTTCAACTGTCTAATATTCATCCCCCTAAACTCACATTACACATCAAAATAATGACCTGAGGTTAACATCATCTTAACAGTTACTATTCTTGCACCACACTTTAGCTCTGTATAATTATGTATGATTTCAGTTTATCTTTTTCAATAACACATAGTACTAACAGTTTATTTTGTCTAAATGACAACTGAGTGCTATAGATCGGAGTTGTTCAGAGATAGATCTCCTGCGGGGGATCGCTTGGATGACACACAGAGGAGACATAAAAACACGAAATGGGAAATGGCATATCTTGTGTACAAGTATTGACTTAAGTTGTGATGTAGACTAGCAAACACTGGAGGGCAACAGAGATTTGAGGACCGTTTCCTTTTCGTGGCTCTTCAAAGCTGAGGAAATTCATCTCTTTATTAAGTAAGTAGAATTGATTTCATAGGAGGAATACTGCAACAAGGCCTCTGAGTTTATGGCGAAGGATCCATCAGGGCATTGTCAAAAGTTGGGTCTGAATCCAGATTAGATCTGTTATAATGATTATTTTAGTAATTTCTCCACATGTTGAGAGAGACAGGGAGACCTTTGGGGGTAAGATGATGGAGTCCATGACAATCAGCTGTATATCCCTTGCATCTCTTGAGATTCTCTGCTATTTAATGTGGATGTGTTCCCATATTTGTATGTGGAATCCACTCCTCTGTCTAATTAACATATATCTGCTGTCACAGGCAGACAGGGGGCCACACTGTGCATATCCATCACATACTGGCAGCTCAAGAAGGGATACTGCTGAGTTTTAGTGTTCAGATTAAATGTTTTTTTTAGGGTTAGGGCAAGGGAAGTTGTGTTAGTGAGCATGAATTCCTGCTGCCTATCATTTCTGGAAGAAGCATGAGACAATTTGGCCCTGCCTACAAACTTAGGACGTCAAACTAATGTGCAGCTCAGCTTAAAATGAGTTGCAAAAGACAGAAAATGTTACTTTTACTGCAGTGAAAATTATATTTTAGAAATGGGAATACATCTTTCTGGCTCTGAACCAAAAGCTGAACCATAAAATAGAGAAAATTAAGAAACACAAGCTCAAACAAAAACTTCATACACACAATCTCTGCCCTTCAATCACTGAAAAACGGAACTACCTCAAGGTAAGCATCTTATTCAATTTTTTTTTTTTTAGAGCAATGCAGAAATTGCATGGCAAGTGGAAAAGCAAACCTTTTATATGGCAGGACGCTGCAGTGAACTTTATTATTGTATTTTGCAAATATTTGATTATATCCAACTTCTGTCACATACAAAACATCATAAGAATTGGGAGGAAACCTGTATTTGAGCACAGCATCACCTGAGTTAACTGCACAAATTCCAGACAATCAAAACTCGAGTTATGCATACTTTTTGCATAATAGACTGAGATAATGACTGGCAGTTTTCAAGCGATTTCCTGTATTTCTGAAATGACCGCCCAATGCTTAATGACTCAGCTACTGTACAGCAGCGTGCCAAGTCCCAGCCCCTTAGGCTAGAATAACAGTTGGCTCAGACAATAGGCCACTAGACCGTGCCCTCCATTAGTGCCGCTTCTGTGGATCTCATGATGTTCAGAGGGCCATCTCTGACCGCCATCTGCCCTGGAACCTTCGACTGCCAGAGAATGACAGTCTGTGAGGCTCAGACAGAGTCAATGAATATGCAGCTTATGTGCTTACTCACCTCAAGAATAGACTGTGTACTGTATTTCAACAAGTTAATACATTATTAAAGTGATATGCGGATCTTGATAGCCAAATGGTTCAAATGCACACTGTATGTAACTGCTACATGACTGGTTTCCTGTCTGTTTCTCCTTTCTACCAATCAAAGTGAGGATATGACATTTAAAATATTTTTGAGATTATTAACAGTCATCTGCTACAACAGTCCCACAACAATTAACAACATCTAAGCAGAATGTAAGCCAGTGGTTCCCCACTGAGCTGTCTGGAACATGTTTTTGTTTCATTTGTTTTAGTTTTTTCCTGAAACTTTTGTATTTTATTGTCAAATACTTGATAATTTTACCACTTCAGGCCTCTTAAAGCTCTAGTCCATTGTTGTTGTTTTTTCCAGAAACTGAAGGATTAAGCCCTGAAAGGCAAGTGAAATTGTTTTGTTTTTTTGCCAGGGTCATTTTTCTTTCCTTGACTGAAGACTGAAACAAAAGAGTATTCTCCCGTATGTAATAGGTAAAAATAACACCAATAAACCAATGAATAACTGGTGATAGTAATGTCATGAACCTTGAGGACATTGGATTTCTATCGGCAGCACATTGAGGGTCACAAGCCAAAATGGTTGGAAATCACTGACCAGAATTTATTTTTCTCTCACAAATTATTGTGTTACATTTTGGTGTCTTTGTATTCATACGCGCACATCCATTTTAAAATAGAGAAAGGAAAAATTGCTATCGCTCAGAAAGTGGTAACAAAAGTGGTGATGATCATAAACCACCAGTGGTCAGTTCTGACCAATGGCCCTTCATACAGAATGACACAGTTACAACATACCCTACTCTCTCTGTCTCTCTCTATCCTCTTCCTATGAGTGTTGCCTTCTGCCTCCCTTTGGCCATTTGCTGTTTTCATGTGATCTTTACAATTCCCACAGTTTTGCGTCTGAAACCAATTGTCCTTGTTGAATTTTTATGAGGGACAACAATTCCAGTTCTTTTTCACATGCTTCTGTGTTGCTTTTGATGTCTCTCTCGCTGTGATATTGTAGATTATTGTATTGCAGATTCTATTGGCGTACAAATCGGCACCCTGTGTCATGTACCTTCATAAGTGGACACAGCACTAGTGGCTGGTGAAATTACTCTTCCTCCTCCTCACACTTCAAACTTTTCTGAAACTGTGCATCTTGCTGCTGCCCCTCTTAAAATTGTCTGAATGCCATCATCTATCTCTACCTCCTACACCTCTACCTCCCCCTCATGTTTCTGTTTGCCCAAGTGTGTGTATGTGTGTGTGTGTGACAGAGAAAGACAGACAGACACAAACATGCACACATTCTTATGACCACAATATTTACATTTTCTCATTTCTGAAGCAAAAGACTGACAACAAAATCCAAGGACATACATAAGTGCCTTTTCTCTCAGTTTTCCTCAAAAAGCATCATTAATGAGCTGCAGTCCATTAGTCCATTAATAAGCCATAGAACCACAGGAAAAGAACATTTAAAGAATCATCACATCAAGTGAAAAAAAATCTACACAAAGAAAGTATATATAATTATATATATATTTTTTTTTTTTTCTTA
Organism: Seriola lalandi dorsalis; assembly: GCF_002814215.2. Taxonomy (NCBI): domain Eukaryota; kingdom Metazoa; phylum Chordata; class Actinopteri; order Carangiformes; family Carangidae; genus Seriola; species Seriola lalandi. The sequence continues at coordinate 10,511 of NW_019525497.1, forward strand.
CAAGTGAGAACCTCAAAGCTAAAGTAAGATGCACACAAAAGCGCACGACCAATCGGGCACTCAACATCAGAGTTATCTCTGTTTCCTCTGTGTGAGCAACACCTGGCTGCAGAATGGCAGATGCTGCTTTGCAAAGCACAGTCTCAGCATGGTCACCCTAGGTGCCGCAGCCCACCCACCTCCATCCTCATCGCCCTGGAAACTGGATGATTTTAGGATGCTCCTCTACACAGATATGGAATAAAAATACTGGTGTGCTAGCTGAAAAGCTGCAAATCCACTTTAGATTTCATTTTAGAGTAGGGCCATTTGTTGATTGAATTAAATTACAGTTTCATTATAATGGCTTTAATGTTTTTTTTTTTTTTTTTGCTTTTCAGTCAAGCAGCTAACCAACCAAGCAACCAACCAGCACGCACTCAATAAGCCAGAGACAGGTCAGGAAATGATGCTTCAATTAGTCACTCATTAGGCATAGAAGCTTTATTTGATCGGCCATTTTCCACTTAGAACAGAGTCACTTTCATTGGAACAAAGGTTTTTGAGTTTTACAACAGCAAGGGACTCTTTTTCACACCAGAACATAAAGGCAACAACAACAGTGTGGACCAGGGAAGACACAAATGTCCTTACAACACAATTTGCTCCTTTGTGTGGGTTCATTCTTAAACTGTGTTGGATAGTAGCAGTGCGACATTTAAAAAATAAATTAACTTGGAGTTTGGTTTTAAAGGCTAAAAACATTTCCAGCTGAGATGCACTCATGCTCTAAAGAACAATATACATAAATAAAATAACAGAAGTTATGCACAGACCTCATGAACCCTTGTAAGGTTTATGTAGAAGTTTTTTTTTTTTTTGGTTCATGCACAAATGTGAAATACCAAATAAATATGAAAAATAAGAGGCAGTAATGACAGCTCAGTGAAGCTAAAAGTTAAGAAATGGTTGTCGATGACTCTTTGCAATAATTTGAATAATTTACAATTTATCGGCAGTATACTATTTGCAATTACAGTATGTACAAACTTTCCACGATATAAAACATTTTAACATGAGACCACACTGAAGTCAAAGAAGTACTGTTTGAACTCTAAAACTTGAACTCATTTTCACATTTAAGCATACGATACAAACAAGTCTTTCTAGCCGATACTCAGTCACTCCATCACATGAGATTTTTTAGAAATGGCACAGTTACTCACAAGACATACATTCACAAATCCAAAGAGTTGAGTTTCCTGTTTTTGGCTTTACATTACCAAACTAGACAACAATGTCCTTACAGAATACATTCTCATTCAAAATGCCACACTGATCATAAGTTGTGTGGATGTTTGACTATGCAGTGTTTTTTTGTTTTTTTTCATGCATAACGTGTAAAACCTTGCGATAAAAATATTTCTATTGTTGTCTTTCTGGGTGTCATTTCAGTGTACTCTTCCATCTTAAATGAGACATTGCAGGGTTAAGAATGAAATGCATTTAACATACATAAAAAAATTTAAGTGTACTAAATGTATTGCACCAGTATTGATACAGCAGAAATCCAGGGATTCAGAAACATTCAGAAACATGAAACACCTGCTAAAGAGCTACAGCTAGACCTCAACTAAACATTTACTGTGTTACTTTCCAAGTGCCAAATCACTGGTGTCATGTTAAGACCCCTCTGACTCAGAATTATGAAGCTTAACCTGTTCTGACTTGAAATAAAATGGGTCTCTGAATGAGTGTCGAGCAACTTTATCACCTGTTATTATGAAAGACACAACACCGCGATACACCTCATGATGACTCATATGCTCTGCACTACAGCAGTAAGTATAGACGCACATACAGGGGGCAAGCATTCAGCAGAAGAGCCGCACACAGTGGATACAATAGTTTATCCTGATGTACTGTATTTTTATACTTGGCTATCACGACTCAGCACCCACCATAAAATCCAATAGATTTGTCACACTGGATTCCTACCCATTACAAATGAATAGTAACGTCTATTGCATTTCTAGCTGTCCCAAAAAAATTGTTTTTTCTATAACTCTGTACCCTGCAGAGACAGCCGATGCTTGTCTTGAAATTTGAAACGCACTGACGATGTGAAAATGATTGTTTAACTGAGATGCACAAGAAATTAGGATTAAGAATTTCTTCCTGGCTAATATGCACTCTTTGTCTATCTCTAAAAGGTTTTGAGCAAGGAGACAAACCAGTGGTAAAACTGTGTGCACAGTCTATGTTGCAAGCTGGCTTCATTGGAGACCATTACTGGGAGACAAACCCCCATGAGAAATTAACGTTCCAGAGAGAAATGGGAAATGGTTCATTTTTTGTCTGCGTATCAAGTAAAGACATTGTTAAAATGCTGCATTCGAGCTGCTAGCGGTGTTTTCAGAAACAACTGCAGTGGTTTGACCAGGGATGCTAATTCTTAGAAAATAAAGTATTTGAAAAAAATCTCTTAGATGGATTTTCCAAACAAGACAAACAACTGCTAGCTACTTACACCGGCCTACTATTTGTGTGGTTTAAGTTACACAGACTCATTTAAAACAACTTCAGAAATAAAAACTGTCACTGTTACTAGAATATCAAGAATGATGTACCAATACATTTAGCAGAAAGTTGATATGCTCTGAGGAATCTACCCTTGATAGAGTGGTAAGCCTAGAAACAGTGCATCAGATCAGTGGAAAAAGCAGTTATTTTTACAGCACAGGAAGTAAAGAAAATTAACTTCTCACCTGAAAAAGAAACACACATTTTGATCCCCAAAAATAGGAAACAAACAAAACCTCATTCTTTTAGTGCTCAAACCAAACCAACCAGTGTTGTTTCGACTAATTCCAACTTGTCTTCCCTCAACCCCCTCTTCCATTTGATCTCTCAATTCACTATAGCCCTAAATAAAGTGAAAGGAGCAGTGCAGCTCCCCTCCTGAAATAAATGCCAAAGAGAAAACAGTGAGAACACAGACCCCCACCCACTGGCAGCAGCAGCAATAGTGGTGGTGGTTGTGGTGGCGACCGTGCTCTCTAACACCCCCTGCAGGCTCTCAGGTGGCATCATCATCATCATCGTCCAGGTGATAGTTGAGGGTGATGACGGCACTGATGAATTCTCCGAGCTCCACAAAGTCAGCAGTGATAATGTTGATGCCACTCTCCCCGGGTCTCTGTGATCTGATCCACTGCATCATGCCCGGTAAGGCCCTAAGAGGATGCACGAAAACACACACAGACACACACACAGACACACATTAGGGGGAAGAGTAAGAGGGGGTGGGGGGTGGGGGGGATAAAGTCACAAAGGATATAGAAGAAGGGATGATTCATGGTTGGTCGGTTTATCACAGAGAGGGGCACGCTGTGATAAGAGATCTGTGTGACGCAGCATGTGATGTCTGCAAGCCAGACACCAGCTGCGAGGATGACACTCTGAACACTTGCTGGACATGTTCATGAGTCGAGCACCAGGGGAGGGTGTTACTCCTGCAGATGCCTCGCCCAGCTTTGTGCGTGACAAAATTGTCCTCCTCGCGCCTGCTTTTCTTGTTGTGTGGAGTCCTACGCTGGCAAGTCTGTGTGGCAACATGAATGGATGGAAATTTTGAAGGATGCCTACATCAAAGTAACCAAACGCCTGGTGGGAACGGCTGATAGTGGAGTTATCAAATGAATAATTCATGCCAGGAAAATTGATGGTTTTGCTGCTAAGGCTTTTAACAAACTGGTGACATTAAGAGGGAGTGAAATACAGACAAAGCTAAGGGTAAATCAGAAAAAAAAATCCTCCACTACAACTGAAAAAGGGAGATATAGAAAGGGGGAGGAGAAAGATGAGAGGCATTGCCTCTGGTTTGTGGCAGCTTTTCAAAAAAGAAAAAAAAAATACTTGAATGAGGTCAGTGTCAAACGCCTGGGGATACCTGTGGAAAGCAACATGCCTCTGGATTTTGTTATAAAATGCCATGATGACTCACATGTGACTGTTTATGTGTGTGTGTGTGTGTGTGTACATGCTCATGGATTTTTGTTGTGAGTTGTTATGGGTAAATCATATCTTTTCTGTGTCCTCTGGTGCCTGAGGGGTTGCTATAATTTCGGTCCCACAGTGTTTGTGCATATATTGAACATTGTGTGCCACCAGTGGTGCTAATCCTGCCTCCTCTCCAATCTTAGTGTTATGCTGAACATGAAACATTTGGTTAATACACAAACACACACACATAAACAGGAGCACACACACACACACACACACCTTTCTGTGATTGTCTCTCTCAGTCCGCTAGCCACACCCTTCATCACAGTGCTGGCCTTTGGTGTCAGAACCACCTGGGAGACAAAGAACGTCCCCTTCCTCCTGCAAGAGACACATCAAGCATTTACAATGTTTTCTACAATCTTCTTGGTATATCTTTGGCATTTTATCAATGCACCGTATGACAACAAAACAAAAACACTTCCTTCAGAAACAATAAACACAAAAGTTTCACATGCAAAATTATGTCAGCTTTTGCAGAAACTCTTCCCCATTACTGTCTGTGGTTTCCTTCAGATGTAGATAGTATGTATGTGTGAATGTATCTTCACAGAGAATTAATGTAATTTTACTTTGTCACAAAGCCATGAGGTTGTGATGATTTTTGCATTTAATCTTTTCCCATTCTCCTAGATGTAGCAGTGAGCTCCAGCACTACAGCAAATGAAATTATTAACCGCAACCTCCTAAACTCGGGGCAAAGTATGTGCATGATGACAATAAATCAAAATCATAACGGAACGACCCCTCACGTTGGACTTTACGACTCTAGCTATAAAACATAAAACAAAGGTAATGACACATAGATCATTATTTCAAGCAATAAAAACATCACTAACAAACTCTCAAGTACAAGTGCCCACAGTGAAATGGATGTATCGGCTGACCTGCGGTCAGTGACAGACGCCTGGAGAAACTGAACCAGCTTCTCTGGGTCAGTGGTGTTGGCCCAGGGAGAGGGCATCATCTGGCCTGGCCACAGGAAGGGCACCTCCAGGGCCATGGGGTGGTGGTAGAAGACCAGCACCTGATACTCTTTCTCCCACAGATACTGCAGAGTCACCTGAGCATGAAGAGGAGGGAGAAGTGTGTTCAGGGGAGCAGGGAAGAGATGGGGAGAGATGGTGGGAGGTGATTAAAAAAAAAGAAAAGGTGACAAGTGTTGAATAGTAAATATGAGCACTGAGTGACAGAAAACATTCTTAACAGGTAGCTGAGATGTACCTGGTAGTTACTAAGAAAGCTTGATGTTTATTTGAATGAAAGCAAACAGAAATAAGTTGATGTAATTGTCTTATACAGCGCATGGCACTGATTATTAAGCAGCTTTGTTCAATACTCACTTCTGATTGACTACAGAAATGGTGAAGTATGTTACTTTAGAGGACAGACAGCTTTGTCACATAAACAAACACTTTTTTTTTTTTTTTAAAGTCTTATCATTGTGCACTGCTTATCAAGAGTACATAAAAACATCATTTTAATTTGTACTTTTGAAGTTATTTGAGGCTGTTGAAAAGGAAAAACACATTTCACAGAATTACAAAAGCATTATTTTGCCGTTCCGTATCTCTGCTGGAAGATTTTTGGTGGTGGAAGATTGTAGCTAAAGTTCTTTAACTACCAACAACATCTATATTGCATGTCAAATGATTGAAGTAAGTGGCTATGTTATAAGCTAAATAACTAAATATCAGCTATAATAGCTCATGTCTTTTGATGATTTATTTTGTGATAATGACCTCATAGCTGAACATTTGTCCCTTAAATAAGCCAAACAAGTGCTGGACAAGAGTAGTGCAGTTTATTAACACTGTACAGGACAGAAACTGTGAGGTAAAGGTCAGATAAGGAAAGTAGTTGAGTGGATGTACTCATAGACAAATGAATGGAGAAAAGGGGGAAAGAGGAGGGGACGTAATACCTGTGGAGAACACCAGTAATTTGTCTGCTCTAAAATTAAACACAACCCACATTCCCCTACAGCACAGAGAAGAAGTTCATTATTTTCCCAGAATCCAGTCGTGACTATTGGCCTTTTCCTTCCTCTCTTCACTTCTGCACTCCACATTCTCACTCAGGAGCAGCACCCGACAGAAAAATATGATCTTGGAGCGTGTGATGCTGGGTTGGGGCTTGGATCTTGCATCTTACGCGATCAAAACACAGGAAATCACTGTTGTGCAGCACTGAGAAGACAATTTATCAAAAGCCTTTTGAAGACAAACACACACAGAAAGTGTGCCTCAGATGTGTCCTTTCTCAATCAAGAGTTGTTATGGTGAAAGAAGTATCTGAGATAAATGTTTGAGGCCAGCTTTAATCCTACTCCCTGTTATGTGCTGAACTTATTTAAATTTGAAAGTACCTCCTGAGCGAAGACAACTGGGCAGAGCTTCTCTCCAAACACCTCTTTTAACATGGCCACCAGTTTTTCATGGTGCAGGTTCTGCACGCCATAGAAGTGGTTGAAGTCCAGGAACACGACCTCTCTGGCGTGAGCTGACAGGAAACTGCTGATCTGCTCTAGACCTTCTCTGACCTGAAAAACACAAATATGAACGATAAAAGTATTCAACATTTCTTTTATGACATAACGATATGACATATGGGCACATAAACAACTGCGGTGTACTTAAAAATCTCTGAAGGACCTTGAATGATTAAGCTCTCAGTCTGCACTCGCACATTATTACGCTGCCACATACACAGAAATGTACAAATATCACTTAGCAACCACAAGCATCGCTAAATATTCATCACATCAAAAACCATCAAAACGCCGTGCTGACCGTGGCGCTGAAGAGCCCGTGGGCGAAGTACAGCTCGTTGTCAGGGTCGCGGGGCTTGGTGGAGATGCGCAGGTCAAAGAAGCGGATCCCAGCCTCCAGTTGGCTGGTGAAGTTCATAGTCTGCGTAGCTAACCACTTCCTCATTAGCTTCTTGGCCACCGTGCCAAAAACAGAAACAAAGTTCTGCACCGTCTCCGGCTGCTCGGGGCCCACTGGAGACGCCTCGTCGATGTAGAAACTGAAGGAATCATGGGAGCCTGGAAAGGACACAAACATGAGTCTGCATGCAGGGATACTGAACGCTGCATGTTTTATTTCTGTGGTGGGACACTCGCTGTAAGAGTGGGGTCCGTGGTGCCATGGCAACAACACGGATATTCAGTGAATAACGGCATCCGTGGTCGTAAGTCATGAACTCTGACAGCTTGAAAAGAAGACTGTGCACACATACAGTACACTGATATTTTTGATCAAGTCCTACAGAAAAACATTCCTCTTTTCTTATATGGCTTACAGTATAAATATCTTTATAGTGAACCCTCAAATGCAATTGTTAATTGGTGGTTTTCTACCTATTTGTGCCCCTCCAGTTACTGTTTGCTTGTACTTTTTGGTCCACTTTGCAGTTTGTCAGCAAATAGATTTACTCCATTTCCTAATGATCTAACTATGGAACAGCTGAGGAAGAGAATGAAATGTAATTGAAAGCTCGTGAAACAATAAGTTGGGCTTTGTGTTGAGAGCTGGACAGATCTAAGTCAAGTGTTTTGGCCATCTTCTTTCACAAACCAATTCACTTTGTTCTAGTGTTATCAGTGGCCCCTAGTGCAGGAAATGTGTGTGGTTAGGGGTAAACATACAGTATAGGTCTGCAGCAAACGATTATTTGAATTAATGATTAATCTGTGGGTCTATAAATATCTGAAATGCCTAAAAGTTTGAAAGAGCTCAAGGTCATTGAAGTCCAAAATGTTTGAAATATTAATTTTACTATAATGTAAGACAAGGAAAAGCAACAAATTCTCCCATTTGAGAAGCTGGAATCATCAAAAGTTTGTCATTTTCATTCAATTATAAAAATAGTGGCCCATAAATTGATTAATTGACTAATCATGGCAGCTCCAATACATTATATGCTTCCAACTGGAGCATTGCCAGTTTCATTAGAGATTGTTCCACACTCCATGATATAATACGTCTTTTTGGGTTCCAATTTTAGGTGGAGACTTTCATTTTTGGTGAAAGCTGATATTAGTGTTATCCTCTGACTCTGTAAATATGTCTTCAAAACGTGCAAAATCAGTCTGGTCCTCAATGACTCAGTTTGCAATTTCAGACCCCTGAAGATTTTCTAACCCCCACAGAAAGGTTCCTTTCTATTTTTCACAGGTACTTCACACGTCCTCTTGGTTAGATAGGGTATCTTGTTTCAGATAACAGGATCACTCTTTCATCTTATTTGTATAACTCAGCTGCTAAATCGAACTATGCTCCTGTTATGATGGATATTAGTTTTATGGAGTCTAAAAAAAACACAGTAAAATGGAAATTCAGTTCCTCTGAGTCACGTTGTAATTAACTTTTCTTAATTTTATTTTGGATCAACTTTTTTTTTTTTTTTTGCAAAGTATGAATAAGATCCTAGATATCTTGTCATCAATGTAATGAGAAAGTTTTTTGAGTCATTTCCAGAAGTCAGATAACATCTTGCAAAGTTTCTGACAGAGAATAAAAGACAAAGAGAGAAAGAAAGAAAAAAACTACTGTCTTTGACTCAACAGATTTCCAAGCTAGATGAAATATATTTTCACCCCCTCCTGACATACACAAAACACCTAGCTTCAAAAGCAGAATTGGATAGACCAACAGATAAGGTGGCTGAACTGCTACTTGAATTCAGATGCACTTTTTGCACTTTCTTTAGAAAGTTGTGCAGATGAAAACTGTTCTGTGGGTTATCCTGAGTAACTGGAAGATAAATGCTGTCAGATTTTTCAAATATCATTTTTCAGTGCCTCCAGCATCACAGGCACATTTCCATTCAACACCATTGTTTTGGAGTGGCAGCAGAAATCTCAAAATCTCAGCAGGTGAAACAGACGCTATATGAATGGAAAGACATCACTGTCTATGAGTATTAAGTACACTGCATCATTGTGATTCATAGTTTATTCTTCTTCTTTATTATTCTATAGAGCGGTACTCAAACAAACACTGTTTTGCAGTTATCCCATTAATGGCAATAACACTGGAGCGATTGTGAAAGCTTGTCAATGTACTAATGCATCCCTTGGTGACATTTCCTTTATACGAAGGTGAATTCTATCATTAGGTCTGAAGGTTGTGTGTCCTTCCATGCCTGTTTGAGAGTGAGAAAAGATGTGAAGTATGTGTGTGTGTGTGTGTGTGTGTGTGTGTGTGTGTGTGTGTGTGTGTGTGTGTGTTTGCGTCTGCACATGTTATGCAAATTAGGCTGACAGTAATTCTGGTATCCACCTCCTGCTCCCATCGCTGCAATCAATTTCTCATCCTTTTTTTGTCTCTTCATCACGTCCCCTCACTCTGTCACACAGACAGACAAACATGCGCTCCCCTCCGCCACCAACACACGCACGCGCGCACACATACACGGAGACACAGAGCCTGAATTGACCTTCAGCTATCTATACTCCAGTGCCAGGCCTTTGCAGTCAGCCGAGAGAATGACCATAAGCAGAGCAGACAGCTGAATCCTGAGGCAGGGCAGCAAACAGCATCACTACAGGCTGAGCTGTACCAGCAGGGTCACAGCGTAACAGAGTATGACCTTAGACTGTCGCAACAGCTGGCTCTGCTGCTGTCGCAGAGAAGGATTTCTCTTTGGCTCTGAAGGTCGTGCAACAAAACATCATAATTAACCCGCAATTATTTCCATCATCCACTATCCTACCAGTTATTTTTTCCATGAATCAATTAATTGACTGACTATAAAATGCCAGAAAATCTCAAAGTGATGTCTTCAATTTGCTTGTTTAGTCTGACAAACAGTACGAAATCTAAATATATTCAATATTCAAGGAGCAAATTTTAACATATGAGAGGATGGATCAAGGTAATGTCTTCACACTATTATGTGATTATCAAAATAATCAATTCTTTGACCAACTGACAAATGACTTATTGTTAAAGCTCTACAATAGACATACATCTGTAGTACTCAGCTGTACAGTTCATTAGGATATTCATGAGATATTTATTGTTATATATTTCCGAAAGTCTTGGGAGTTCATATAAATTAAATTCCCCAAAGACATGCAACCAACTATATCTTATCAGGTTTTAATGAAACGCCTAAGGCAAAGCAATAAAACCTCTTTGTGCATTACTAACAAGCATTGCCTTAAATCTGTATAACAAAAAGCGTGTGCATTATGCTATACTGCAGGGAGAAACAATCTCACAAGAGGAAAAACAGAGACGGTATCAACCCCGAGGGGCCAAACATTTCCCCACGTGTGTAGAACATCTGTGAAAAGCTGCAGAGGAAGCTGTGCAGAGAGGTGGAAGCTGCAATTCAACACAAACAAGCTTTTGTACCTGAGCTCTGAACATGATTAATTACTGTTTATGTTGTGAAATTATTTGCTCCACCTTAATGCTGCGTCACATCTCAAGTGGCAACACATTCATTTGGAGAAACATTTTAGTTTTTTGAAGTGAACTGTGCAGATAATTATTTTTCAATGCTCGAACAAATCTGAAGAAATAACTGAGCCCCAGGATTGAGACATCTAGAGACTGAAGTGACATCTGCATTTAGATCTATGGGAAAGACATCAGCAAATAGGGACTGAAATTGCAGTCGCCAGCGCACATTTGATGACCGTGTTGTTCGTGCATTAGTGCCATATGTAGTTGCTCTTCCTCAACACAAGACATGATTAGACTGTGACAGCAAGGAAAGTCAGGGTCCATAGAGATGGGTATCATACTAGGGTTGCAGTGATTACAAAGATGAATGCACATTTGAGAGTTCAGTGGTGCAAAAACCACGGGCACCCATCTACGGAGATGTGGAAAAAAGTGATATGGTCATTTATTTAATTTATTTAGGTAAATCACATTGAGATAGAGATCTCATTCTCAAGATTCCATGTTTCTGGGGCTTTGACTCCAAATGCAGTCTTCCCAAATTCAGAGTTTACCTTAGGTACATGCAGTGTTACCTGGTCATGTGACCATGTGATCAAGAGAGACATAATATAGATTGGTAAATTCCCAATAAGGGCTTTGTCAGATGAGTCATCCTTCACCATATTCTCCACAAGCGTGCGAGTGCATGTCTGGTGTATACACCAAGAGAACGATGCAGGCCTGAATGCTTGACCCCTGCAGTGAGGGGTCCACTAAGAGGGAAGGGTCACTGCAAGTCAATACCAAGTTGTTCTAAGTGATCACCTTTATCATATGGTGACACAATTCTATCTCGATGGGAATGGTCTTTCCCAGGATGACAATGCCCCCATCCACAGGGCACAAGGGGAGGTCACTGAATGGTTTGATGGGCATGAAAATGATGTGAACACCGATGGGGGATTTTGAACCAATGTGTTGGACAGCGCTCTCCACCACCATCATCAAAACACCAAATAAGGGAATATCTTTTGGAAGACTGGCATCCATCCCTCAAGTAGAGCTGTAGAGACTTGTAGAATCAATGCTAAAGGCGCATTGAACCCGTTCTGGTGGCACGTGGCAGCCCAACACCTTTCAAAGACACTATGTTGGTTTTACCTTTGTCAACCGTCTGTGTGCAGTATGTTTATCTACTGTGTTTAACCGCTAGAAATTAAGATGAAAATGCAATATCGAAATAATAACAATAGCTATGGGGGTGTGTTTGAAGCTGTGTTCTTCCCTTACAACGGCTACTTAATCACCTGTCGGATACCGACGTGAAGATGCTGATGTCCTGCTGGGGTGAAGAGGATGTGAAGAAAGTGGAAGGAGAGCAGATGAAATAGAGACTGAAACAAGGTGAGACAAAGATAACACAGCGATTCACTTGTTGATGATGATGATGATGACGACCACAGTGGTGGGTGACGACTGTTACCTTAGAGAATTGACCAGTGTTGACTGAGTCATTCTGGCTGAATGAGATCGGACCATTCAGATAGAACCGCTGGTGGTTTATGCCCTTTTTCATGACAAATCATTACTGCTCACCATGCGCTCTTTCAAGATCTATTTTAGGATGCTGAGGAAAGGAGACGAGAGGAGAAAATGAAGGAAGGAAGGAAGGAAATGGAAAGTAGCAGGGTAGAGGTGATACTAAAAGATAGATACCAGCACCAGACTCCTCATCCTTTCTCCTCTACACTCTCCCAGCATGAAGCTTTCTACACGATTTTATAGTAATTCATCAAGTGGTGCTCTTGCCATCTGCTTTCTGCAGGCCGATATTCTTCAAATTCCTTCAAGTTCAATTCGCTTTCTCTCCTGACTCGCTACTCCTTTCCATCTTGTTTGAGAGACAGCACGCACAAACCACATACATTTCCGGCGAGGCTGAACGATTTGACTTCGTCACACGCGATATATTTGGTCAAACTAAAGTTGAGCTTTGACAGAGATTTCGGTGGGTCATGACTCATAGGGGCATATCCATTTTTCAGAAAAGACCTGTGCCATTCCCACCTCTTTACCACCAATTTGCTTCAATTTTCAACAAGTGTTGTTTTTTTTCTGTCCCTCACTCTGTTTTTCTCCCTCTATCAATCTACTCCCCCCTCTCCTGTTTGTTTTGAATTTTACCTCCTTTGTTTTTCAATGGCTTTTAACTGGCTGATTTCCTGCCCATCAACAACCTCGCTGCACTTCCCGTGTTTATCCTGGCATCTGATACCATTCATCCTCCTTGTTCGGGGGCTTAAATGGCAGCTGAGTGATCTAGTCGAGGGACTGATGGACAGATTTTTCAGCTAAACGTCCTGGGCTGGCCTCTTTCTCTATATAAGACTGAGGATGCGTCTTCTGCAGTGGATTTGTTTTTATTGCCTATGAGGCCATCTTAATTTAACACAATTGCCTTCACCATTTCCCCCTGGCCAAAGGTATGCTATTCATTCATTACCTCTGGTGAAGCTTTGAGCTATTACATTCAGCCATCGGAGAGGCTGAGTATGGCTCCCTTGAGCCCTCTCATGCAAATCTGACACTTTGGTTTAATGCGGCCACTGTAGTATCTCTGAGGTAAATCCCTTCCAGTAGTTTGCTGCTTTGAATGAAGTCAAACTAATTGTAATTTCCCCTGATAGCAAATTAATCAATTTTAACTATATACAACCCACTGCCTAATTTTGAAATAAGTATTACATTTTTTTCTGATATTGTATTGGGAGTAAGTGTTTTGCTCACTACGCATGTGCTGACTGTATCTCGAACAAATCATCACAATAATAATATCATGGTAATGTTTTTTTTTTTAATCACAATATTAAATTGTATTGTAATGAATTTATCGATATGGATTAGGCCTATATTAACAATAAAACAAATCACTCTGTGTAATGTGAAAGGGGTAAACATATAAACATAAGTAATTGCTTTATGAAGGAAATATGGGTTGGGCTATATATATTTTATTTATATATATATATAGAGGCTAGGTTATGTCTGTAGGCTTGTTTTGGAGTTCTGCCCCCTAATGGCCAAAAATTGATAAATGCAGCTTTAAAAAGCCAGAAAGAAAAAATGTGGATAAAAAAAAAAGAAAAACATAATTGTGGCCAAAGCTCAGTTAATTAATATTAATGGCATGTACATTTAGAGATCTTAATTTACATTTAATCATTGTACACACCTGCAGGACACAGAGATATGTTCATGCCAGTCAGCGCATACTCCAGAAATACTGAAAATCCAATTCAATTACTAAGGCGGTGAAACTCTGACAGTCATTCCCTTCCCTCCAGTAAAGCTTGTTTCACGGTGACAGAACCATAGAGAAACAGATTCACAGTACCTGTTGAAGTGCACCTTCGCTGACCACCTCAGTCAGACGAACGCACAGCCAGGCAGTCTACAGCACTCATCTAACAATAGCCACAGAAACACAGCCCATCATGTCCCCCACTGATCAGCTTGGGGGAAAGGAAAATGGTAACTATACTCCCTTTCTCTTTTCATCTTTCTCTCCCTTTAATGACCTTCATCTTTGATCCGCTAACACTCCCTCTGCCTTTCCTCTCCTGGTCATCCCCTCACCCTTTCCACAGCCAGCTATAGAGTAGAACTGGCACAAGTCAACTACTTGTGGACTCAATAGGTCGGCCAACACATGCTGAGTCATGTCTAAGCAACCATGCTCCTATCTCACAGTGGTTCTGACCAGCAGACAGCCGACAGGATTATGCTGATGAAAATATGTGTTATTTTTATATAATAAATAATTAAATTGCAAGGTGCTTGGCTGCTGTGCTGTGTCATGAGTCACAGCAGCATAAACAACTCTACAGCGCTGTAATTACTCTAAATAAACAACTCACTGGTCAATAGTTATGTTCCATGCTGCCCTCTGATAAAAAAAAAAAACATCTGCCGATCTAAATCTGATTGTGTCAAAATTGTTTTTATATATGGTTATAGAAAAAGCTGTCTATTCACAGCTTCTCTCCTTTTACTGGACACATTTCAATCCAGTTTCACAGCAGATCTGAGTCAGCCCTCCTCAGGGTGACAAATGATTTATTGGCGTTTCGGAGTCTGACCATCAGGCAATTTTGACAAAATCCATCATTCTTTTCTCTTGCATTATCTCGGTCATGTTGTTGGATCATTCAGGATCATGCTTTGCAGTGGTTCGGCTCTTACCTACAAGACTGATGAATTATGGACAGAAATGATTACTGTTTGTTCTCCTCTCTCTACAAGGGTCCATTTTAGAGCCAATTCTATTCTCATGAAATATGATTCCAGTGGGATCTATTTTCAGATATTGCAACATTTCCTATCCTGGTTACACTGAGAATACGGAGCTGTACATAAACATACTCCTTTTTGTGTTTTGGAGATTTCAGTGCTGACCTTTGAGCCTTCGAGTTCCAACTATTCATTAGAAGCTTTTTCTAATTCAGGACTTAAGAGACATTAAAACACTTTCTCTCATTTAGGAACCTGTAGATTGTTTTACACGTCTACATATTTTTGTCTATTGATTACTGTAAGTCTCTCTGTCTGAAGGACTCACTCAGTCGGCTTCGTCTTGCCTGCAGCTTGTCCAAAATGCAACATGGCTCTTCAAGGAAAGAGACCTCTCTACACTCCCTGTGCTTATCTCTCTTCACTGGCTACTGATTTAATAAAAAAATGATTTTAACATTTTTAAATCACTGCATTAATAGACTTCAGTGTATATCTGATCTCCCAGCCTTTTGGATCAGTTTACCCCCTCATCATCAGCTCTTTTTTACCCATGTTTTTGAGTGGAAATGAATTTTTTTTTTGGTAATTTCACAAGTATCATTTATTTTTGTTGTATTAACGTCTCTGTAAAGCGCTAGGTCAACATTTGTTCTTTTTTGTCTACACTAGACTTAACGTTTTTTTTTTTAAATGGAAACTGATTTTCAACATCTCCCTGAAGATAAGTGTATGGGTACGTTACATTCAAGCTGTACGGAGGTAGTTACCTTTGCTTAGATTAACTGGTACGTCACCATTACTGCCACCACCTCAGACCCCATGATGGACTCAGGCAATATCCCTCAGTCTATAAACCCCCAAACCTTTGTGAGTGTGAGCTTGTTATTTGAAAATGTATCTTTATTAATTGCCTACATTGGTTACACAACCAATCAAACTAACCAAAAGAAAAAAAAAAAATCAAATAAACTGACACGGATCCATGATTAGATCCTACAGATTTGCCAAGTACAGAGGTTCTAAGTCAAAGGAACTAGCAACAGCACATATGGTAATTAGATCCTATCTGTCACGAAGCAGCTGTTGTAGCTGTCAAACACGTATGCTACCTTGAGAATCTATCATGTGTTATGTATAGCCATATACGGCATTTAGGTACATTGGCTCATTTACCAATTATTTAAAATATGACAAATTGATCCCATTAAAACATCATGAAAAAAACTGATACTAATTAAGTCTTCTCTGTCACCACGAAATCTTGACATAAACTCATTGGCAATCATACACAAGATTATGTATACTAATTAGTACAGCTGTGCAATGCTGGCATCACAGGCACAGTGGGGACTGTTTAGCTTTTTGGCAACAGCATAGCACCGTGCCATCACATCAGCCCACACAGTGTGATACTCCAAACAGCCAAAACACTTTGACCTGGATCATTCAGGCTGTGTCAGCTGGTAAACCATGTCTTCTCCTCAAAAATAAATCATCACTGAGTTACAGGGAGCAGAAGTTGGATGGTGAGGATTATATACATCCTGAATATAATATTACTCCAACTAAGAGGAGGAAATGAGACAGTTCTCTCTTTTGTTTCTTGTCTGTCCCAGTTTTATTCCTGCTTGAACAAATGCTTGTAATGTTGCGTTCTAAGACAAAAAGGATGTGATATGAGACACACTTTTGAGAGAAATCAGACATATGCCCCAATAAGAACACATGGCTGTTGCTAAATAAGCTCCCAAGTGGATTATGGAATTTATCTTGACAAACCTTAGTGTGCCATCTATGTGCACACATGCACAAGACAGTGTTAATAATCAGGATGTTCACAGAATTTGTATCCAATTGGAAGATAGAATGAGAGCAGCTGAGCTGCAGGCCATAGGGCCAATAAGACGTAATGATACCTAATTAAATGGCACAGAGCATGTTCCCATGCTGCCTTGGCATGGATGATTTGTGGTGTAACACAGCACATGTCACGTGATTCAGCAAAATTACCAGCATGAGGTTTTACCTGCCATGCTGTTCCTGTCTTTCAGTCGCTATTTCATTGAATCTATGAATTGCACGTGCCTTGGCATCCTTAAGGAGCTGTGGTCAGTGTTGGTGATATGCCACGCCTCACTGGACACTCAGCACCAAGCCATCTGCATCTGAAATGCCATCATGCACATGCCAACCCTGAACACAGCAGGTAGTTCAATCGTAATAGAGAGGTGGAGGGAGAGGAAGAGTGAGACTGAGACAAAGAAAGAGAGAGAAAAAATAGAGGGTGAAGCACAAAGGATTAGAAATGAAAGGAAAATGAAGAATGAAAGCGCTTTGTGTGGAGGTGTGATAATCACTGGGCAGCAGATATGGAATTAACTGGCTGCTAATAAGCCATTCCATCAGTCAGACCAGTGGTGGGCTTTACAACCAGCATTTCCAAATTGGATGGAGTTTAAGGAGACATGCACACTGATTGGCTAAATGCCCACCAACCCATTTTCTATCGGAAGCGCTGTGTGTGATCATCTGAGCGCAGTGACTGAACCCATCCCACTCCCTGTCTCCTCTCCTCAATGGCCACCACCCCAGTGCAAAAGCCAAAAGTCCTACACAAACCAGAGCAGCATGGTTCATCTGTGCACCCTACTCTGAAATCAGAGTGGCTCGGCTGGTCTCTGTTTTTTTTTTTTTTTTTTTAACCTCAGTAAATCTCATCGTTTGGTGGAGAAGCTATAAATCATTGGTATCATTCATTCATTCACCCTCAGACAGCAGAGCATAACACGAGGAAGCCGAACTCAAAAGAGATGGCACTTCTCCCGTTGCGCAACAGGTCTTTGTTCTAACCGGGTACAATGAAAGTAACGGCACATTTAAGGTTACAGGAGTTACACTGGACGCAAAGAGAAACATCAAAGTTTGCCAAGCGGTGGAGTATTTTAATGTTAACACTCATAGCATATGTATTTATTTATTCATCACCTACTAGAATAGCTACATGCAATGTGCGTGGATTTAAAAAAAAAAAAAAAGAAAAAAAAGATGGACACGTTCTCCTCACGTAAAGAAACACTTACCGGGAATCGCCAGGTTGGTGAGCGGGATGGTGTGCATGCTCTGCGGTAAACTTGCCATCCAGTCTGCGAACCGCAGGTCGCTTCTCCCGTGAGACGAAGCCATGCTGCCGCCGTGCACAACGCTCCTTTCTCCCGGACCGGTGCCTGCGCCAACCTTGGGTGCGCTCTCTTGCTCGCTCTCTCTCTCTCTCTCTCTCTCTCTCTCTCCACACACACACAGACACACTAACACAAACACACACAAACACACACACACACACACACACACACACACACACACACACACTCTTTCTCCCTACCTCTCTTTCTCTCTTATACACACACACACACACACACACACACACACACCAGTGCGACTGAGAGCCAGTCCACACCCCCCATGAGCAGTATACACATCGGTGGGTAGCACAATTATGAAAATGGGGCTGGATGGATCCAAATATGGCAACATTCAGTTGCTAGATTTACACTAATACTCAATAACAACACTGTAACGAGGGCATATGTGAGTTTTACAGTCACCGAAATTGGCAAAAATAATACTAATGGGCTCATTAATGATTCTAGCGTTCACCTACACATGATGGGGTTATAGGCTACTCAGAATTCATGCAGTCATTACACCCACCACTTGACTTCTGCATGTTAAACACAATAGTCGAATGAGAGTATGTGTCAAAGGTCCATTGAGTTAATAGTGCACTTACTGAAAATAAAGAAGGATTGGAGATGTGCTTCATCTCAATATATGTTTTTTTGTGCTTCTGTAGAGAAACTGGCTTAAGAAGGCTGCCTGTAAATACTAAGCTTAATATGTAATTCAGGGTTGACCTATAGGAGCATGTCTCAGGTCATGCACTTGAATGACAGAGAGCAACATGAAAGTGATTCATCATCGCTGTGACGAAGAATAATTGACATATTCACTGTGGTGACAATCAGCTGGCTGGCCACCTTAAACATGAGTCATTCCCAAACTAGGTCACAGCGGTATGAAGATGGAGAATATCCTAAAAGCTGCATGTTTTTCATGTCATGTTTGGCTGAACAATTCCTCACAGGAGCCATTTCAGACCTGCGCCCAGTGCACTTCCATGATGAAGGCAAACTGGGTGACTATCTATGGCTCCGCCAAGCTTTGCTTTTGGTCCACTTCCCACTTGGGATTTGTGTTCCTGCAATCATGGGTCAGGAGAAGTGACATGTGGGGAAGAGTTGATTATATTAAACCACCGTGGACAAAAAAAATCAATACTGACATAACCGCACTGCATAATCAGAAATCACTTTCACTGCTGTGTCCCCAAATACATCTAAAGGACTGTCAAATGATAGGCTTCGCCCAGATATAGGCTGGATGTCACTATGGTTCATCAGCATTGATTACCCTTGTTCCGCATTGGATGCAACATCTGTAAGTTATTCGGACTGTAACTTGGATCAAAGCAAAAATGCACTCAGATTTGTGCAATTCAATTCAATTTGTGTATAACAGCATATTTGTTCTGTGTGTATATACAGTATGTCTGTGTGTAGAGATCAGCACAGTGCAAATACGTACTGCAGAAATACACACGTGATTTGACAGTCTTCATGGTGGTTATATTCTACTGGACGCCCTTTTCTGCTCACAACAGCTCTCAGATCTCCCTGCTGTGTTTGCACATTGCTGCATTTCCCCCAGCAGATACGGAAGTTATTAACCATGTTTTTAAAGTCTTCTTCTTGGGTGTAATCTGAGGGTAGTGTCTCTCTCTGATCTCTTGTTGCAGTTGGCAGGTGGTTAAAACGTGCAGCTCGATTTCCACCTCCTGCCGTGTGCAGTGGGTGCACAGTCTTTTCTTGTCTGGGGAGCAAGGTCTGCCTGTGGCGGTCTCTCCCCGTGGCGAGGCTGTGCGCTCGCTGAATCTGGATTTCCTTCGTTTTTTGGATTGGTCACCAGGGTCAGGTAATCTGCCACTGAGTATCCTCTGTTTGGGGCCAAATAACGTTCCAGTTTGCTCTGGTTTTTGATTGATTCTTTCCCGTGTGCACATTTTCTTTTTTGTTTTCATATCATTTAATTTGGATTAACGTGGGATCTGTCTGAGCGCTCTGCTTGTGTTTGTGAGCAGAATCCCAGAACCAGCTGGCTGAGGTGGCTTCTCTCTAGGGTCTCTCCGTACGTGAGGGGCTTTGTTATGAAACGTGTCAGGGTGGTTATAAAATTAAAGAGCTCTTTTTTGAATTTTTATAATTAGCGGCCATCATACTAATTCTACTCTGCATGCATTATTTGGAATTTGTCGTTGGGCGCGGTGAGTGGATTGAATCTCACAACCATAAAGGAAAAATAATTTGTATAACACAGTCCAATATTTTAAACCAGATTTGAATTGGTATGTCCAGCTCGATTTTCCATTTGATGATGCAAAAAGCCTTTCTTGCCTTGTCTCTCAGATGGTTCAGAGCTTTGTCGATGTTACGGACAAGGTAGCTATAGTTTTTTTTTGTTTGTTCTAAATCTATGTAGAAAGAACTTATATTTGTGGTTTTGGTAGTTGGGTCTTTTTTTTTGTGCATCAAACCTCTAATCATCTAATAAACATGAAGGGGTACATATACAGAGAAATAATGGCTTACATATTAAATTTTGGCAATTCACTAATAATCATGTAGCTTGACATGTTAAATTCAAAGTGACTGTAGCTGTTAACCCACAAGTCCAGTTTACCATTATGAGAAAAATAGGTTGCAAAGTTCAGCATTATAGGGTACCTCTCTGGTTTGACTCATGAGGGGATGTGCCGGATTAACATCAACAGCTGGTGGCAACAGCCCCTGTCACTTTCTTCCATTTTTCTGCTTGATGATCCCACCCAGTTGATCTTCTTGATCCCCAAAGCCCACTGGCTGAATTCTCCAGTTATGTAACAGCCCTCAGGTAATGGCAGCGCCTCTCTACTTGAGTGGAGAAATCACATCAAGAATCAGTCAATGTAAGCCCATCGTCCATATATAGAAAGCTCTAACCTGTAGATTGTCACAAACCATCACTTTCAAAAGCAGTCACTTGCTTTCAATCATTGCGTGATTTGATGAGGTGAATAATTTGAACACAGAAGCATACTGTTGCTTGATTATTATTATCCAGATTTAGACAAAAAAAAAATAGAACTCCACCTTTTCCACTCAGCACACAAGGTTGTGTTTTATTTAATATACAAAGGCAGGAGAACAGCAAATGTCTGAGTACAAAATGTTGAGGCTTCATGTTTTCTGGCTGAAATGCATGACATACCCATCAACTCAACAGCTTAAATATATGTGGCTGAGAGAAAATAAGACAAAACAACACAGGTTGACATAGTTCATCAAACAGTATGTTTTTGTGGAAGAGCTTAGTATCACACTTCAATACTGCATATTTCATTTTCTAAATGGAGAAAAGATATCTTACATTTGCTACTTGGTGCAGCACAAGTTTAAAGATACATACATACTCTCCTCTGTTGATGAGAAATCACCTGAGCTACAGAACACGTTTGTTACTGCAGTTCTGTGTATCGCGTCACAGAAGCTTATTGATCCTACAGGAAAAATGATTAGTGATGAAATATTTATGAGTTTATTGCATAATTTTCGTTCACAGTACTTAGTAGTAACGTTGCATTTTTCGTAGATAACATATAAACAACAATTTCAGTTTTTTATGTAATATCAGATGGCTTATTTGGTAATAGCTGCACAAACTTGAATTACTAACTTAATGGTGTAAAAGGCAACAATGCAATGTCCCCTAATCATTTGTCATATCAGATCAGAAAGAACAACCATGCATGTTGGCTCCCATTCAGTTAATACTAGTGAGGACTAAATCCTTTTGATATTTGCCTGCTAAATACCAGGGAACTGAGCAGAAGCACTTGTGGTTTAGAAGTTCATTTGGCCCATCTAAAGGCTGCTAAATCACCAACTTTTTACCACAGAGAACACAGTGACACAAACCGAAAACACATCTCAGATCTTTTGCCAGCTTCCTCTAGATTTGCTGCATGGCCCTCAGGTTGGGAGACACCTACAAGACACAAGATGGGAAAGGAAATGAATCCCAGTTAGGATCCTCACAGTTAGAAATTGAACTATGTGACCCTGGTATCCAAACCTGTTAAGTGACTCACCTCAAAATCTGTGCCAGTGCATGCCTTGATATCCTCAGGAGTGAGCCCCTCCCATACTTCTATCAGAGTCAGGCCTTTTGTGTTGTCCACATCAAACACAGCCTGGTAGAAAGAAAGAGGGCAGAAAGAGAGGGAGGGAGGGAAAGAAAAAAAGACATAATGGTGAGAAGGATTATTTCCTTAACAGATGTTTTTGAACCCTATGACGTGTGGTCAACAGGGTCACAAGACAAGGATGTCACCCATAGATGACAAATTAGCTGCAATTATTGGTGACACATCCATAAAAGTCGTCAGAGAGTGGCCCTCAACTCTCTGAGGCTGGGGCACCTCAAAGAAGTGAGCAATTACATTTTAATTGTTGCACCACTTTTAACAAAAAAAAAAAAAAAAAATCAATTTGCCTAAAAATAATGGAACTGAAATGTAAAAAGTTAATCATCAATACTGAATGATTCAAGCAAAGATTTGTTAAACCACGATGGCTCTGAGATTATGCAGGTGCTCCGTCACGTATAGCACAAGAGAACAGGGATGAGATAGTCAGAGACATTGTTTGAAAAACTTTAATTTCAGGGCAAAAAAAAAAAAAGCCCATATTTACATTAAGCTCAAATGAAAACACTGGATTATCCCATGTTGTACTGCAGTGACATTGGGTAGACGGGTGAAGCATCTCTTCAGCTGCCATAGCTGACAGTCATTTATCAGTTATGCTGGCCTGGCTAAAAATAGCATTGTGAATTTTTGTGGCTAATTTGGCTCTTCTCTTCACCTGGTATCATACTTCCCTACAGCCAGGGATTTGTGCAGGATAACAATGAAGAATTGTTCAAAATATTCACATATGCTCAAGCAAAAATGGACAAATCTGACTTCAAGTTTACATGAGCTTGCCCAC
>NW_019525497.1:33412-123760 GCF_002814215.2 Seriola lalandi dorsalis
CAGAGAGTGGCCCTCAACTCTCTGAGGCTGGGGCACCTCAAAGAAGTGAGCAATTACATTTTAATTGTTGCACCACTTTTAACAAAAAAAAAAAAATAAATCAATTTGCCTAAAAATAATGGAACTGAAATGTAAAAAGTTAATCATCAATACAGAATGATTCAAGCAAAGATTTGTTAAACCAACGATGGCTCTGAGATTATGCAGGTGCTCCGTCACGTATAGCACAAGAGAACAGGGATGAGATAGTCAGAGACATTGTTGGCATCAAGGAGGCAGGAAGGGATACCAATGTTAATTTTAAAGAACTGAATTCCACCCTATCCAATATTTCTTTGTAAAATTCCTACAACCGTTTGAAAGACTTTAATTTCAGGGCAAAAAAAAAAAAAGCCCATATTTACATTAAGCTCAAATGAAAACACTGGATTATCCCATGTTGTACTGCAGTGACATTGGGTAGACGGGTGAAGCATCTCTTCAGCTGCCATAGCTGACAGTCATTTATCAGTTATGCTGGCCTGGCTAAAAATAGCATTGTGAATTTTTGTGGCTAATTTGGCTGTTCTCTTCACCTGGTATCATACTTCCCTACAGCCAGGGATTTGTGCAGGATAACAATGAAGAGTTGTTCAAAATATTCACATATGCTCAAGCAAAAATGGACAAATCTGACTTCAAGTTTACATGAGCTTGCCCACAGGTTATGCACAAAATTGAGTCTGTATGATTCATAAAGGAGGCCCCCTGGAGATTTTCAGCATCTTTGAGTGTGATTAAATACTGTATCCTACAGTATACAGCCAAAGGCATCGGTCCAAAACAGAGGAGACGGTGGGACCTTTTTTTAAATTACCATGAATCCTGAATCCTGTCAAACAGGTCAATTAAACAGAAGGTCAAAGTACTACAAATGCTGGAAGTTTAAACAAAGATAAAAACAAATTCATGCTGCTCTTGTTGAGCACCTTCAGGCAACAGACCTGTTATTATGTCTTTTTCTTATGAGACAAAATAATTATTTTCATTCTATGAGCCATATCTGTGGTTCCAACATGACAGGGATATGGTTTGTTCTTACCAAAGTGTCATCTCGTCTCAAAGTTGGATCCATGTATATTTATAATAATTATAATAATATAATAATCCTCAACACTGTAATTTTCAGTTGGTACTGTGTTATTTTCTACTGTATCATTGGTTGCTTAAAGACTGGAATACATTTTCAGCATAAACATGACCTGTGTCTGTCTCTACAACACTACAACATGCTATAGACAGTAGAACCTTTACTTTTTTATTTGTCCATTTTTAAATTGTTTATTTGTGGAAACAGTCTTTTGGAGGGATGTGTTCTGAATGTATTGATGTTTCCACACAGAAGTAGAAAGTTAGCAATGACATTTAATTCAAATAATTGATTTCAAGACTGTTGCTTCTCAACACAGCTGTGACATGGCAAATTAGGTAGGTAACTTTTTTACAATAACACTTTAAAGCTGAACCTGGAGTAATATTATTATCTCTATTTATGCACACAATGCAAAAAAATTCTTTGTAAAAGACAGGCCAGGCACGCTGAGCCGAGCTGGGTCCTGTGGCTTCTCTCAGCAGGGACTGACAGGCCAAGCCACAGTCACATCCAGGCAACGCCTGTCAGGACTCTCAGCTCATTAGAACCTCACACACAGCGACAGAGCAGAAGGCAGATATCTCACTCCACTATAGCAAGACAGATGGAATGTCACAAGTAACAAATTGCATTACAGCAATGTCTCGATTTTGACATGAGTTCAGACAAAAACTCACAGTAGGACTATAAAAGGATTTCAATTTGGTTGCTGGAATAGTAATTGCTGTCACTGGCATTGTCTTCATTACAGAAAATGCCACAGGTAACACTTTTCTGGGGCCATTATGACGACTGAATAATTCAGGAGTCGTACTGCTTCATCTGTGAATGACATGGGCAATTATTTTTTTACTTCCTTAGTTTTAAAACAGGAAATGATTATGAAAATATCGGTTGAGGAGAAAAATACTGGGAGGCTTAGTGTGTAGACTTTTGTCATGGCAGCAACTCAAGCTCCACGGGCCATGGAAGTGATGTGATTTACAAAAGATAATAAAAACAAAGCAAACACACACACACACACACACACACACACACACACACACATACAATCCATCATTTCAATGACAATGCAGCAGTAGAAAAAGCTTGTAAACAAGTGAACTGTGGTTAAGCGAGGAGAAATGGCAACATATTGTATAAAATGATCCGGCCATATAGAGAAGCAGGAGAGACACCGCCTGAAGCAACAGGCTCCCTACCACTGAGAGTCTCAAATCATAGCAACACTGTTTAGGACAACACTTGAATCACCATCGCTCTAGGCCGTCGCGAGCCAAGGAGGATGCTGTGTTTGCGAGAATATATCGTCTACGTCAGCATCTGTGCTTGTGTGCGTCTGTGTGGAGGGAAGAGAATATTGTATGGTAGATTTGGAAGGCCCCAGTTTCTGCTCCCATTTTGGGAACAAACTGGAGCCGAGGCTTTAATCATGTAAAGACAGCAACCAGCGGAGAATGCATTTAGGATAACCATTATCAGGCTCATTAAAGGCACTGTTTGCCACCAGGTTTATCGTCCCTCATTTTCTACTGCAGAGAGTGGTGATCCACAACAATAATTTTCCTCGCAGCCCACAAGTAATTTTATACACAGTGTTGTTGGTTAATATAGAACGAAAAGCTCTAAAATCAGGCTGCTGGGCTGGATGTAATTAATCTAACTGTAAGTTACTGAATAAACAGGTTACACTTGACTTCAGACATCATGCCCTGATTGGTTTTGTGTCCAGTCCATGAGGCCTCGCAGACTTGTAAATGGTTACTTTTATTGATCAGTGTTCGGCAACAATCACAGATAATTGTTTTTCTCTTCATTTGTTGTCATGGAGAAAGATGTTAGCAGAGCAGACTGTTGTTCTAATTTCAAATGAATTACAGGTTAGATTATACCTCAAGGAATCCAATAACCTGTCATAGGCAAGTTGTATTACACTGGAAACAAGAAATAAAGTTTCACTTGCTTTTTGAATTTCAGCTGAAAAACAGTGCAGGCCAAATTCAATTAAATTTCAAATAACTTGTAAACATAATGCTGTGAACCAAGCGTAATATATGGTAGAGTAAAATCCGGCTTGTTCATGTGTTAATCCCCAAATTTCTTCAGTTGGTTATTTGGGATGTGCTCACAGTGTCATATGCTTGCTCGTGCGCTCAGGGCCCACCTGGAGGGGCATATACTGTAGCCACTGGAGCAGGGGTGTGGATGACCAGGGGAAAAATATGGATTAAAACCAAATAGAGTTTAAGAACCACTCCTCCAGATGATGACAATGAACAATTTTTGTCAATAGTTCAATCTCTGATCAACACTGTACTGGGCAAACCAGACTCATTATCATTCAGCAGGTAAAGTTCTTTATTTGTTGAATCCAATTTGAATAATGCTTTCTACTTTGGAGCAACTCCAAACAGGATTACTGACAAAAATGAGTTGAAATGTAAATGTTGTGCATGTGTAACATGCACGTGCTACATCCCTGCCTCTCATTGAATGTGCAGAAAAAAAAAATCTACTCTTGTCCTCTGACTCTTCACTAATGTTTCTGAAACAAGGAAACATAATAAAGTCACAAAGTTCACAGTGACAGCAAAGTATGGAAGGCCCCCTGGGGTGTAAATCATATTGTGCAGATTGTTTATTGATCAACCTTGATCAATCAATTCATACATAACATACACATTAAATGCACTTTGGAGTCTGGAGTGTTCTTACATTGTTGAAAAGTCACACTGTTGGAGCAAAAAAGGTGTTTCTCAGGCAATATGTGTGGGTCTTGGCTATCAGAAGCACCTAAAACAGAAATTGGTCCTAGTTTTTTTCATGGCAAACTTGACTCAGATACAGTATATGAGGGATGAAGTGCCAAGGAAATTTAAAAGAGTGTTTGTCATGAGCAAAAATCAGCTGAGCAAATACAGTATGGACAGAAACCACGTTCACACCAGGCTGAACTCATGGATGTGGAATCAAACAACCAAGAATGATTTTTTTCATCTGACTCAAACTCAGTTTTCATTCTATTTTCCTGATCATGGATTCTTATTCAGCTGAATATGCAATATAGGGGTTGCCATTGCTTTCCGTGTCTGTTGTCTGTCCACAACAACAGCACTTCATAATACTTTTAATTTGATTGATGTTGTTGCAAACTACCAGCTAGCCAAGTTAACAGTAATTCCTGAGCTGCTGCACTGACACCCTCAATCAAATCACTACTTTAGACTTGTGCTGTTTGACACCAGAAACAGAAAAACATGTCAGTGGCAGCACCTTTATAGCGCAGTTGGGTATATTGGTTTACAAAACAAGAAATCACTGCGACAGCTGGAGGTGACAAAAAGTTGGCTTCTTAACATTGCCTCCAAGTATGAGTATTTTGGCAATATCTGAGTGGCTGACAGGCTGACAGTCACATGTCAGCGTTTTTGAAATGCTCAGTTTTCCCTGTCTAAACTACAAAGAGAGACTGACACTGTCAAAGGAAGAGAGTTTTCAAAATGCTTACATTTAGGGATAGACAATGCCGGTTTAGTGTGCATGGAAGACCAAATGGAAAGAAAAATATATTTTCAAATTTATTCACAGCAAAGGAAGAATAAAGTAGAGGAGGAGGGATGTGGAGGTAAGAAATGAAGGAGGATGAAGAAATAAGAGGAAAATATGTGATGATAAGGATGGAAGGAGCTGAGAAAAAAAAATCAAGCCGTTAAAAAGACGAGAGTAAAGGATGTAATAAGAAAAGAGTACTAATGGATAGAGAGGGAAAGAAAGCAGCAGGAGATGAAATGTGGAAGGTGGAGAGGAGGAGGTACCAGTGCTAGCAGGGTGGTAGAAAGAGCTTTAACCTTTATAAATGTTGACAGAAATCTGCTCGCTGAGAAATGTTGCGCAATCACAACAAAAGCCAGCCGAGCAGAAAAGAACAGACAGGCGGGAAAAAAAAAGAAGAAAGCAGGCAAAAAAATAAAAAAATAAAATAAAAATACATGGACACACTGTCTGACTTTGCCCCTCACAGGTCATGTTTTCAATGAGCGAGTTCCAAAGGCAGTGGAGGGTAACAGGGAATTGACCGGAGTACATAAGGACACGAAAACTACATCAGCACCTCTACTAGCTACCCGAATATTTTTTGGTCTTTTTTTTTTTCTCTCTCTCTCTCACTCACCTAGCCCACACCTTTTTTTTTTTTTTTTCTCTCAGTGTTTATGGCTCCTATTTTCTCCTTGCTCCATTCCCTCTAAGGGTCCTTTATCTTCATTTTTTTTTCATCCTTGTATTTTTGCTTACCCTTTGCTTATTTCCATCTTAAAAGAAAATTCTAGCCTTGGACTGTCTTGAGCACTTCGCTGACAAGATAAGCTGTACCTGTAACTGGAACGTTTGTCACTAAAACCCTACTTGACTGGAATTACAATCCCGGAGGAATGTGAATGATTCATGCTCCACCATAGCTTCACCACATGTACTACGACAACATATTGCTGTAAATGGAGGCTCTATCTATCAAGTTAGTCAAAAGCCTTCCATAACACTGCGCTCTAGTTAAACTGTGAGGAGCTGATGAAAGTCAAAGGCAGAGCAGAAACAGAGCTCCTCACACACAAATGAAGAAGGATGGAGCTTTTTTCTTCAGGCAAAGATCCACAAGCTTTTACAAGGGAGATTGAGCAGTAGGATTTACAATAGTACGCCCTATGGTCTAACTTTTAATAATGGGAATCAACACCCCCACATGCTATGGAGAAAAGCATCTCCAAAGTCCACCCACACCCAAATCAAGTCCAGTCAGTTTTATTCAAACGTTCCCAGTTTGACCTTTCTTCACATTAGTTGTTTCTATTGTCTATCCGGCTTTTCACCAGAGTCCAAAACATACAGCTGCAGATGGGTTCGATAACCATTGCACAAGCATCATCTCATTCCTGCCTCAGGGCTCTGCTTCAGGCATGTATGGGAGTATCAACAAAATACATAAAAAGGGAAACCCAACCCCAACCATGAAAATTAAAAAAAACAAACAAAAAAACATAACAAAATCAATAAGCTTTAAGCTCCTTAAACAAGTCAACAGCTTGAATCAATTTTAATTGAACTAATTTAATTTACATCTCCCCATGTCACTCTGTTGCATCATACTACTCTATCAGTTGCTTGTGCTTGTTTATGCATGTGTGCGCGTGTGAGGGAGATGTAATTGAAAGATAAAGATACAATGTGTGTTTCATTGGGCTCATTGTCTCTGTGTGTCTAAAATAAAATACTACACAAACTCACAGACTGCAAAAGTTAACTTACTAAAAATTGGTTTTAGTCAATCACTCCCGACTGCGAGGTGGGAAATTGTAATACTTTGCAAGCTGAACAGTCAGCCTTTGACTAAAAACAAATAAACCAAGGCTTTTTTTAAAATGAATAGTAAAGACACAAAAAGCAGAAAGTTAGACCTATCTAGGATTAGCTAAAAGTGGCTAAATGATCACCAAGGAAAGAACTGAACTGAACAACAATTTAATGAGGATACATTTCCTTAATTAAGCTTGGTATTGCAATAATTAATCAAATACATTTGCAATTTCCCCATGATTAAATTTAGGGAGTGTACAGTTTGGTGTTCTTGCTGGCGTTATTGCCTCTTGCCTCTGTGGTTTCATGTTTTACAAAAAACTTGAGTCACATTTATCCACTTCTACGCTAATACATCTCGAACAATTCTTTTTGTTAGAAAAATGTTACATGGACTACTTGCAAAAAATTCCCTCATGACAGCAGCATACAGGTCTTTTACAGGCCAAGAGTCCTGCTCAGCCCCAGCTTACACACTGGTCTGTCCGTGAGAAAGCAGCCCAAGTTCATGACTAATGGCTCATGCGTTCGTCCATCCACTTCTATTTCAATTTAGGATGACGAAGATATATCTGCATGTATAAAATATATACAAAATAAACAGATGAACACACCTTTTCTGTGATGATACGATCCACACACTGTTTCCCTGTCAAAGGCAGACTGCATTTGTCCAATATCTTGTGTTTTCCTCCCTGAAAGAAAAGCGCAGTTGGTTAAAAAAAAGAAGAAAAATAAAATACTACACAAAAGGTGAGTTATTCAGTTAAGCTTGTCAGTCATGTCAAACAGTGTGTTTAAACTGTAATGTAGCCAGGAATACAGATGGTTAAGGACACTCTTTCTATCCCCAAGGGACATACAGCAAATATTCCATTAAAGTGCATATCTCAGTTTCCCCGCCAGTTATCTTTAAGAAAAAAAGAAAAGAAAAAAAAAAAGCACACGTCCAAATACCTCCAACGCTGCCTGAGAAACACATATGATATATCACCCGCCCCCCTCCCCCCTTCCCCGTCATGAATGAAAACAGGCTTCAGGGCAGTAAATTTATGCTCACCTGCTGTACCATCTGGACTATAGCCGGGCGCCAGATAGGCTCCCATTAGCAAAAAACAGCATGCTTCTGTGAATGCAGAATGTTATGTTGCCCTTGCATCATATCGGTCCGGGCTTTCTAAAAGTAAACCAATTCAGTTGGATCGCCTACAGCTATTGTCAG
The DNA here is from genome assembly GCF_002814215.2 of Seriola lalandi dorsalis. Lineage (NCBI taxonomy): Eukaryota > Metazoa > Chordata > Actinopteri > Carangiformes > Carangidae > Seriola > Seriola lalandi. The sequence goes on from NW_019525497.1 coordinate 41,116, forward strand.
ATGCCCTGTGGGGTTATTCACCTCCAGCTGGAGCACCAGTCTAACTAATCAGCTGTTCCTGAAACACTGAGTCCAATTCTAGACTTGCATTTTAAATTAGCCAAAGACGAGCGCACAGGACATGGTTTGTGTGCAGAACCTCATCAGGATGAGCTCACGCTCTCTTGTAGAGAGGCATTAAGCAATCCATTAACAGAATTATCCTTAATCAGTCATAACACTCACACTCATTATCGTGGAAGTAGATACAAGGTATGCTGGTGAAGGTACTAACATGGGAAAAGGAAATTGCCAATTTAATTTGACCTGGATTATTGAGAAAGCGAATGAGTCTTTTGAGACAATTTGTAGAGGCAATGTTGGTTAGAACAGGCACGGTAAAAGCGCACACACACACACACACACACACACACACACACACACACACACACACACACACACACACACACACACTTGCATGTATACGCACCTTAGCTGAGTGCTCCATGGTGACCACCACCTTGGTTCCAGCGCTGGCCACCAAATCCATTGCTCCTCCCATTCCCTTCACCATCTTACCCTAAGAGTGGAAGATAGAAATAAATATACAAGTTATAGATATAGCAGTTTCAGTTATACCATTTATTTATGGGTTACAATACAATCTAATCAAAAACCACCAATGAGTACAGCCTGAAAAATGACCACAAAGTTCAACAAATTGAATATATAATATATAAAATAAGATTAAAAAAAGCATTATTTAAGGAGGGTGGGGAGAAATGACAGCGATACCTTTTTCTCCTCTACTGAACCTATTCAAGTAGGAAACTCTCCCAAAAACAACTCCTCCTCCATCAATATACATACATACATAAAGGTTTACAGAGCTGCTGTGTGGCTCTGGGTCTTCAGTGCAAGGTTATCTTCTAATGCTGTGTGCTCAGTATCCCTGCTCTAATAAGAACCAACACAAAACTTCACACACCGAGACAGAGGTTACAGTGGCAACACTGTAAAGGTTTGCCAATCAAAAATGATTAAATGCACTAGTGACGTCCATGAGTATCTTAAAAGAAAATGCTGGGTCCTATCTATATTTCGTGTTCACTACAATATCTTACGTTTCAACTTAATTGACAAGAGGTTAAACAGTTTAAGAAACAATGGTTGCAATTCATTCCAGTTCAAAAAAACTGAACCACATATATAGAAGTGGAAAGCAAGGTGAATATACCCATTGTACATTATAATAATCCACAGCATTGCAAAACTCAACAAAACTTTTAATGGGGACCATTTCTCTGGCAGAAAATTAGTTTGATAGAAAGCAGCTCCAATGAAAAGTGTTGGCAGTGAGTTCTGTGGATTATACAGAGTAGCAGGGAGGCTGCTTCTGGCAAGACATGTTGCATGTAATTCTATGCTGCGAGCACCACAAACTAAATTACATTTGCTGCCTTTGTATTGGGGTGCGGGCAGAAATGTCAAAGAAAGATATCTCAAAACCTGGGCAAATTAAAGCAAAGCTATTTGAGCAGACAGATACCACTGGAGGTGAGAGAGATATTATGTTTTTTGTAATTGGTTGAACCGAACCTGTGGACCTTTAAATGCAGGGGTAATGTGCTCAAAACTCATGGTTCTTGATTCAGCTGGAGAAGCGGCACTGTACGCAGTGGTCAAAGGTATCAAAGGACGCACTAGGATGCAGCAGCATCTCAGTATTTAGTATTCTGATGAATTTAGTACCATTGTAATAGAGATCTTGGTTCTGTAATGGGGCGTGCTGTAGAGGTGGCTTTCACAGCCATATCTTTAAAGAACATAGCTGGGTGTAAACCCAGGGTAAATGCCAAATCTTCCTTGTATCTACTATCTTGCTGATAGTAGCAAGTCAGGATTTACAGCTGAGCCTGAGCTACACACCTTCTAATGTATTCCACCTAGCAACAAGGCTGCTGTTAAACAAAGGGGAAATCTGTTTTGAGAATTAAAACATCTGTGTTAAATTACTACTCTAGTTATGATCAATTAAGAGTCAATACAATAATAAACATCTGAAGGAACTTACAAAATTATTGTGTTTTACCGTGGGGGGATTGAAACTTCCACTTGAACCATACTTTACCATCAATTATCAGTTATCAATTTTTGAATGAAAGCTACTTTGAAATGAAATGATGCAGCTACAATGCCTGTGTAACAAAGCAGTGACAGCAGCCAAGCATGCAGAATCAACAATTCAGCCCGTCTCGATCCCTAATTGTATGTGTGCGCATGGTAAAATGTCTCACTAATGCATGACAATGACAGTGACATTGTTATATAGGAACCACTGTCATAAAATAACATTATTGTGGAGACTTTCAGAAAGTTTTGGGCTCTATGGCTTACTGAATATTACTGTCAGCAACCTAAAAACCTAGGTTAAATGCCAAATCTCAATATGCAAAAAGTGCTAAAGGCTTGTGTTAATGGAATAAAAAAAAAGGGTTAGGAAACACAATTGTAGGAAATATGAATATGATATCACGGTACCGCTGTCTCTCATTTTGGCAGAAAAAAATAATGTCAATTGCAAAGAAACGTGAGTAAGAAAAGTCAAGAGAGCAGAGAAAGGAGAGCCTAACATCTGCAATGAAGCAAACCAAATCTTTTTTCACTTTACCTCTTAAATGAGCTGTTTGAATAATATGGTCAAACTAAGGGCTTTAAAACATGTCTGAAACCTCCAAAGTAGCTACCCAGTAGCCTAAAGCTTTGTTTACTGACAATTTAGAGTGGGAATAAAATAAATAAGTGTTTTCTTCAACAGTTGAAACAAAATCTTTTTTTTTTTTTTTTTTTTTTTTTTAAATAAATGGAGCCATGGAATGCACTTAAAAAAAAATCTGAATCAATCTGAAAAGCAAGCAATCTGAAAGATTATCACTGCAACAGAACTGCCAGCCAGGTGAAAAATTGTCTGCAAGTCCTCCATTGTTCCCAATACAGAGGGTTTCCAAATAAGGAAGTCTGACATGCAGATATGGCCACAGGGAGATGGCTGCGTAACTGAATTAAAATCCCATTTGCTCATCAATCATATTAAGAGCCTGCTTTGCTTTCTGCTCGATAACCAGAGGATATATATGGCAAGTGTGGTGCATCATAAGGATACTGTCTGCCTCTGGACAGGCCTGCTGGGTGGAGAAGATATCAACAGAGAGCGGAAGGAGGGCTGGGAGGTGGGGAAAAGGAAGTAGGGAATAGCATAGACTGTGGATATGGGAGAGGCTGCATTTAATTTCAGTTTTACTTTACTGTTATCTTGTTGAACACCAGTTGAAAGTGGCCTACTGTAACAGCTTAGATAACATCCTTAAATTAAACCACCAAAATCGATGTTATTAAAACAGTGTACATTTTGACTTGTAACCGTCAAACACAACATCTCCCCCTTTATTCCCCCTCTGTGTTTTCATTTACTGCGACTCTTAAGGTGATACTCAAAAAAGGAGACTGTGTCCTTTTTCATATGATCAATTGTAATGCATTTTCTGACAGTCAAAGGGATAGGTGGTATGTTCACAGGCCCTAGGAGGAGAACGCTGTGTGACCTAATAGTAGCAAGTCAGGATTTACAGCTGTGCCTGAGCCACACACCCTCTAATGCACTCCATCTAACAACAAGGCTGCTGTAAATCAAAGGGGGAATCTGTTTTTGAGAATTAAAACATCGGTGTTAAGTTATGATCAATAAAAGAGTCAATACAATAATAAACATCTGAAGGAACTTACAAAAGGATCGTGTTTTACTCTGGGGAGAATTAAACTTCTACTTGAGCAACATTTTAATAGTAAAAAAATTAATGGTTGCATGTTTCTGGCAACAGAAAATGTCAGCACCAAGTGACTGGAACTGTTATCAATTTTTGAATGAAAGCTACTTTGAAATGAAATTATGCAGCTACAATGCCTGTGTTATACAGCGGTGACAGCAGCCAAGCATGCAGGATCAACAATTCAGCTTGTGTGTGCGTGTGCATGGTCAAATGTCTCACTAATGCACATAACATTGTTATATAGGAAACTGCGTCATAAAATAACATTGCCGTGGTGATGTACAGACAGTTACGGGCTCTGCTGCTCACTGAGTATTTTTGTCAGTGACCTATATTGCTGGGAGGATTGTAATTGGCTTGCCTGTGATTTACAGCTTTGCATGTGGTTAACTGAGCCCACTTTGATCTGCTCCATGCAGCAAAAAGCTCACACTTATCATGATCTGTATGTGTTTGATGAAGAAGGAATTTATGCAATGGTGTGATGTGTACGCTAATAACCTATTCCATCCTGCTCACTAAAGTGATTTTTATTCAATCTAATCAAGCCTTAACTTTTGGTTGGCTGTCTGTTACACTTGTTTTGTCTGGATGGGCTTGGTTGCCAGGCTTGTGTAAACCTGTTCACCCGCAACCGTGGCAGCCAAGAATTGGACATTTTTTTGATTAGTTGATTTTTAATATCGGAAGATTTAGAGAATACTATTTTGCAAAATCGAGTGCTTCGTGGAGACTCTCGAAGATGAAGGTTGCCCTAGTATCTGGCTTTCCACCTGTGGAACCTGAACGAAAGGACTCAAATGGAACAAATATATTGTGAGAACAATATCCACAAAAAGAGGTATCCTGTGCTTAAGTCGCTTACAAGAGCAGTGTAATTTTGTCATTTAATTAACACAGCTTTGATGACATTAACCTTGTTGGTCTCACTGAAACGCCACAGGTTTTTAATTTCCTCACCACTATGATTGTGTCCATTTGCATGCTGTAATCTTAGCACCATGGGGGGAATCAGGGACACTTGAAAGTGTGTATCTAGACACAATTCATTAGCAGGAGAACATAAAAACATGAAAATACGCTTTGAGACATCTCTCTCCTGAACTAGTAGACTATTGCTCAACTGCTCAAATAGAGACACATTCATACATACTGTTTAGGAAGAACTGTTGTGTTATTACGTAACATATTACAGAAGACATCACTCTATTCAAACGTGAAATTTCATTACAGTAAATATGAGAATTGAAAGGCACATCTATGTTAATTTTGCAGTTATTTATTTCACTGCTTCACATTAGAGCCGGTAATGAGAAAATCTTCTTGCGCTAGTTCCCACAGATGTTACCTTTTTTCTCTAAACGCCTATTTTACTTTTTTACTGGCTTATTGAACTGTCTCTTTGAAATTAATCCTTGCCAGAGGCAGATATATAGTAGCCTACACGTATGCTAATTAAATAGGCGTTAGAGAGTATGTAAGTCATGGAACATCCATTCATATAATGGCTTTAAAAGTGAGAGATAATACGGGGGGCTGCAGGAGGCAGTATCAGTGGTGCACAACCCAGATAACACAAGACTTCTTAAGTTTGAATCTTTGCCAAGGTGAAACATATCATAACATGTGAGAGCAGAGACAATGACACAGTCAGTCCCACTCAACCCACAAGGTTTTCTCAGAGGGCCCCCAGTAACACACAACTAAGGGTTTTGCTATTAGACATTTTAAAAGAGTAAGAGTAAGCATGGGACGGCAGTGAAACTGCAGTAAAATGCTTTTATACTGTGGTTTACTACAAATATAACACTGCTGGTCTATCTGTCCAGGATCATGGGGTTACAGGTGTCTGACATTTTTTCCAAAGCAACCTCTGCACAAAGAATAGTTCACATCCTCTGCCTCGAGAAGGAACATTAAGAAAACAAAAATGTTGTTGCCCTTTTAGCCCTCACAAGTCAACACTGATTCACAAGCTGTTTCTATGACTTAGACGATGGGGATTGCTGTTTCCGAAACATGCTGCTGTAGTACTAGTGCATAAGAAAAGCTTACTTTGACCAGCACTGGATTTCTCTTACTAGGCTCAGGGGTTGCTTGCATTTTTTTGTGTTGCCATGACAACAGAATACAATTTCCTCATTGCTGTGCAAGTGTTCACTTTCCAGTCAGTGGCAGAGACACCACAGAAAACGACCCCCTTCACAATCCAAGAGTTCCCACTTACCAACTGGCTTCCTTTCTCTCCCCCTCAAATTCTCTGACAATCTCCGCTGTCTGATACAAATGGCTCTCTATTTAATAACATAGCGACGGTCCGCCACGAGCCTTCGTTACCCAGACAACTAATGACAAGAATCAGGGTGAGACAGGACTGACAGAAAGACAATGGACAATGAGCTGAAAGTAACTGGAAAACATAACTGTGTGCAGTGTATAGCTGATGAATACAGTGTAATCTATCACATGAAAAAACATTGTTTTTTTTTCCTTGCCAATAATTAGACTTAAATTCCATTGAACATGAAATTCTAACCAGAGACGCAGGAACCCTAGGAAATGTGCATTGTAATAGCTTGTAATATGTGGCAATAATGAGCAACGGTCATATCCTCAAGCAAATTAGTTATCTTGCAGAGTTTCAGATTCTTTTTTTTTTTTTTTTTTTACAAAAGCTGCCAAATATTGTCAGAGCAGCTCACACACATTTTCATACACGGGAGAACAGAAAACCAGAGAGACAGTGAGAGGTTTGTGCTGCTACAAATACATCTTCAACTGATGGTAAGCTGGCAACCATGTCCAGGTAAACCTGTTATGATACTGTAGAAAAGCCAATGAAGTTCTAAGAAAAAACCACCATGCTCTTAAGCAGCACCTTCATTAATGCTGCCATCAGGCCTTGTCATGAGCATTTGAGCTACTAACTGCATTTTAATAGTCAGTATAGCTTGAGGTATTGCAGCACTTAAGCTGCAGTTCCACTGAGCCTCCAGGAGCTTGGAATATATGTCTGATGTAGTGCTTGTTTTCTGTTTGAAGTCGACAACGAGCAAACTTAATTTCATTTTAGTAAAATACACAGCTGTATTAGAGTTGACTGGATTCATTTTTTTTGCTTTGGTCAACTTCTGAGTCTTTCTTCATTTTCCAATATCTTACTTTGACTCCCCTCAGATTTGTAGGAGCAAGTGAAAATGAAAGTAGTGCCGCTCAGGCAACAAAAAACCCAAGTCAATAAAAGACAAACATGGTTCTCATTTTGAAAACAGTGTGTCGCTGGCTGTTAGAAATCTGTGAGGAGGGGAAAATGACAGGTAACATGAGTGGCTGCATCTTCTGTGAATTACTGGGTGCAGGACCCTTACATTTAGGACGGCTTGATAAAGCTCCAGCAGCTAAGTGATAAAATAGCACACCAAATCCAAAATACCATGCTTTATTCTATTACCCCTTTCCCTCCATCTATTGTTTTTCCAGATGTTTCAGGCTGAGTGGAGATGTAAAAGCATTTCAAAGCCCTCAACTGGAAAATGTTCATCTGCATTTTGCATATTAAAAGCATTCAAAATCAACATAATCACGCTGAGAGTACTGCATCCCCGACTCCTACGTAAAACATTTCCAATTTCACGCTATGTACCCATCTTTAGATAGTGAATAATTTTCATTATCACAGAAGGTGGGAAATGTAATTCTCTTCATCCATCCCTTCAAAAGAGGGGATAATGAAGATTGAAGCGTAGGTGAGGACAGAGGTATGCGTGCCTGTGTTGCTGCATCATTTTGCTGTTCAAACTGTCCAACACTAGAATGGCCAAACAAGATAAACTCCCTGCTTCTGAACAACAGCTCCAATGCAGGCCTTCAATATCTTCATAATGTGCTTAATCAAGCACCGGTTAATTAGCAATTACCATGGGCAAACAAGTACAACTGGAGAGGTAAAGAGAAAATAAATTAGGTTGCAAAATTTAGAGATAGCCATCAACAACAGTATTGCTGTGCACATAGCTGCCTTACATGTGCTATACATACACATATACAGTATATATTATGTTTGATTATTAAGGTCTTTATATGTAAACATCTTCAGCACTCTGTGGCTGCATCCACTCGCCTGCTTATAACATTCGTGTATTAAATGACGCACTGGCTGAAACAACCTTGCATGCACACTTCAGTCAAGCAGAAAACAGCTGTGTGCCCGGGGGGGGGGGGCATTCTGGTTGAGCCCTCCCACACTGTGAACAGCTTTTTAATGGGTTCTTGACCTTAGTAATCACTGAGGACGACTGTGGCCACCGTGGTCTTAAGACCAATTGACCTGATGGAACACCTAGCAATAATAGGGGCCACCCATCATACTGTACCACTCGCAAACACCCCTCTACCCCATGATCCCCTGACAAGCATATCCTGGTGCTCTTGAATAACAAAAACCAAGGCCACACTTTTGTGAATTTGTTTCATCCAAGACATCACCATGCATAACATAAAAAAACTAAAACTGATAGATAAATAATATATTTCAATTATAACCAATATTTCTTATTTCTTATAAGATCTTATAAACTTAAAATCTTAACCAGGGAATGTAAGCCTCATTTAGTCATTACATACCACATCCAGGTGTTCAGAGCACACCTGAAACAATTAACAAATTCGTAAATCAACTGAAAGCTAATTTGCAACTATTCTGATAACTGCCTCATTTTCAGGCAAAAACGCTAAACACAATTTGCTGCTTTGCTTTGTTTTGTATGATAACCATCATCAGTCCTAAACCCAACAACAATAGTTTTGGATTTGGGACTGATGATTGGACAAAGCAAGCAATTTGAAGTTGCCCTTTTTGGCTCTAACAAAATGATCTGGCGAGAGAATAATCAGCGGATTCATCAATAATGAAGGTAACTGTTGTAGTTGAAGTACTAATTCAGTTCAGAGTTTTCCTTAACATTGTGGTTTGTGGTTGATTGCAAAGCCACAGGTCACATGCATTATCAAGTGACAGTCAAACACATAGGAAAATGTTTTAAGTGATACTGAACCAAAACAAATATCAAGTATTATGCACCACTGGAAGTGAACATTCATGAGTTTTTGACTTCTGACAGTCAGTTGTCTAAAGATAAAGACTTAGCAGAAAATTGGATAGAAAAAGGATAGAACTAGTAAAATATCATGAAACCCAAAAGAACAGCACTTTTACAGCAGCTTTGCATTACTAGAGCATGAACACCTTTCTGCCACAAACTCAAATAAAGACTATTATAAGCTTCAAAAAGCAGCAGTTGGAGCATGCCTATTGTACTGATGTTGTGTTGACTCCCAGCAGATGGAGCAGAAAAGCATGAATTTGCAAGATAGGAACACACGAGTGCAGTCAAAACCAAACTCACAGGGATCATCCAGTTGGCTAGGTCTCCGTGTTTTGACACCTGCATGGCTCCCAGCATTGTCAGGTTGATGTGACCCCTGCAGAGAATGATACAACACAGGAGGACAGCTGTCAACTTGAGATTTAGTTCAACTTATGAACTCACAAGTCCACTCCTCCAAATAAATACATGTAGTACTGCTACATTTTTTTTATCATACTTGACAAGACATATAATACAAACGCTTTCTAGATAATAATAATTAAAACACTAAAGTAACTATGTTTTATTTTAACAACTGTATCATCTTGCTACATTTTTTCTTCCTAAAATATCATTTGTATTTTGCATGTTTACTCTCTGGTTGGTGTGGAGGTCTTCAGATCTGTTCTAGCTGCCACATTATTTAGCTCTTACATATAGATGTACAATATCAGCAGATTCTGTAGGCAACGTTTTTATTTCCGCTCTCTAATAATTTGTGAGTCTTTGTCCTCAGAGAGCAATTTCTTTTCCTGTTTCTCCTGATTAAGGGGTTCAAAGTCCAAAGTGAGGTATCCTACAATTTCTCTTGAGCAGGTAGGGGGGATTGTTAGGATGCTGCAGTTGCATAGATTTAAAACAGGATCTATGGCACTGTTGCCTACAGTAAAACCTTATTGACTATCTTATTACCTCATTGTTTCTCCATTGCACACACACAAACACATACAGAGATGAAGTGATAAAATTTTGTGATTACAAAGTACAAGTCTAAATGTAATCCCAGTTCTAGATGTACCTGGTGTGGTATTGCAGGAGACATGGCTAACAATCCACCATATGTTATGTCATGCTTCTTTGGCAACTCTGGCCCCTTAACTGTGTTTGCACATCAGCAAACACACATACACACACACACACACACACACACACACACACACACGCACACGCACACACACACACACACACACGGTTGCGTTTTGTCCCCGGCAGTGGGACTAGACAGCGCTATTTATGAGCAGTATTGAATTTCCACTGGGTGGACAAACAGAACTGATGCTGCAGGGAGTGCGGGTGGGCAATCTCAGACAGCTGGCAAATCAATAAAAACCAGGGACCTTGGGAATGCTGTCTAGTTGTACTGGTGACAGTAGCCATTTATTAATATCCAGTGTCACAAATTATGGCTGTGTTCTATGGTCAAATCCTGCCTAATGGTTACAGCTGACTTATGGTGCAGGTGACAAACTATTGGATTGCGGGGAAACTTGATGAGTTTGTTAACTCTTTTCTTTTCTTTTTTATATAAACTGTACTGAGAAGCTCATTGAAGTGACTCATGGTGATATTAAAAGTATTAATAAGCTGTCTACATGTAAATCCATGTAAATGTCGGCCATATCTAACTTTCAGTCAGCAAGTTTTCAGAGCTTACCCACGGATCATGGCAAATGACTCATCACTGGAGAAATAAGCAGCCCCAGGGAGCACTGTGACGGTCTCCTTTCCTACAGAACACAGACTTGACATGTTTGATTTATTTTTGGCAAAAGAGAATATTGGTATTAATTTATCATAGCAGTAATACATTACATATAAACATAATTACAAATCAGGTAAATGAAATGACAAAAGACATTAAATAGAGACATAAAAATAAACAAATAGATGAATAGAAAAGAATCTGCATTCATTAAGATCTGATGTGAAAGAGAAAGCAGAGGTGTCAAACGATAATAGGTTAATATCACTTTAAATGTGAATCTGAACAAAATGTTAAATGATTATTATATTGTATTTAGCATTCATGAAAAAAAAAAAAAAAAAGTGTGTGTACAGCGTAGGATTTCAGTAAAATGGTCTCTTCATCCATCCAGAATTTAGTTAGACCGATTTTTCCACATTTTATATATAATTACGTTAACCATTGGGAGCTAATTATTAGGGTAACCCTCACCAGCGTTAATCAGGTCCGCATCCACCGCATCCTCAGTGGGGTACGGGCCCTAAACCAAGACAAATGAAGACAAATATGAATGTGCACGGAGGCGGGCAGCCACACATGCCACACTCACACATGTCACTCAGCCTGACCGGCCATGATCTTTCAAAGGAGAGACAGACACAATCACATTTCTCTGATTAGATGAGACATTGATTTTCTCTGTGTTCAACAAAGGGAGCAATCCCTTTTGGAGACATGAGGAGAGGGGAGGAGAGGAGAAGAGGGAGAGAGGAGAGGAGAGGAGAGGAGAGGAGAGGAGAGGAGAGGAGAGAGCAGTACCTCTGTATAACTGACACTCATAATTAAAAGAAATTTTGACAAATAAGGCATTAGCGTAGGCGCTTACATTCTCCTGTCAACACAACTGATTGGAAAGTCATTCGATAGCAGCAGCCTTTGTTGAAGGCTCAGCCAGCAAATAATGATTGTGAGAAAGAAAAATGGAAGAGAAAGTGTCAAACTGCCACAATCTGTTACATAACAAACTCAGCACATTTCAAATGAGGGCCCCAACTAGCAATGATACAGCTCGAATAAATGGCTATTCATTTTGCGACATGCTCAGAGCACAATTCAGACTAAGGACGTTTACTGCTTAAAATGACTGTCTACACAAAGGACAGAAAATATGCTGCTCGTTAGCTTGTTTAGTTGAGATTCAAAGCTCTGGAAAGTGAGGGGGAAGAAAACTCTCTGCAGGCGTCTTACCAGTCCCAGAATTCCATTTTCACTTTGAAGATGTACAGTGATGTCTGGTTTTATGAAGTTGCTCGCCAACATGGGGATACCTATACCAAGGTTTGCTGATTAGCTCTTAGTTAAAGATAGTAACTATTTCATTTTTACTTATGCAATGAAAATTATCTGTATACAATGCACAGCCTCCTCTTAAACCACCTTGGACGCATCAGTCATGTTGTCAAGTTGTGTGAATGAGCTCAAAACATCTGGACTGTGGGGGACACACAAACCGACAAAACTTTATAGTAGGCATAAACATTGTCAGCACACCAAAACTGTCATGTTGAACGATAGGAGAATGTGAATAAGTCCACAAATCACTGAACTGTTACTCACTAAGGCTGCTTTCTTGAGGAAGGATGAATGCTATCACAAATGAAAATGAAATTAAATGAAAATTCTAAAATAAAAACAAATAAAAAGAATTTGCATAATTTGCCAATGCAATCATCTACTGCAAAGGCAACAATTATTCATTATGCTGTAAAAAGAAAGGAGGCCAGTGCACAGCTTTCATTCTTCTTTGGCTACTGGCCAACACCTGGTCTTGATTTACTTGCGGTAATAAAAAGGGAGACATCAAGAGCACAAAGTTATATGATTTGTTAATTCACTGCTTGTATTCTTTTCAAAGGATACCATACATCCCATCCTCAAACTCCAGAGCAGCCCGGCGAATGATCCTTTCCCGAACAATATCCGAGTCCTTCTTTGGTTTGGGCTTCTGTTCCTGGCTTTTCCTTACTGTGCGTTTCTGGAACCATGTAAGGATACAGTATAAAAGAGGAAAAGTGAGACAGCATCCTGAGAGACTGTCTCTAGCTGAGAACAAGGACACATAAATAAGAACCAATAGTTTCTGAACAGTGATATGTGAAATGTTAAAACTCTGTTAAAATTACTCAGTCAGAGCAGATCAGGATTAATCATGTATCATTTAAAAAACAAAATTCAACTAATTGGGTAATGGAACATGACTTACAATAAAGTGACATCCACATAGCGACATAGTCCAGAAGCTATAGAAAGAATGGATACAATATGCCGTTTCATGCCTTTTATGTATAAATGCAAACCCTGAGAGGCCTTGTTTTGTACCTCAATCCTTTTCTCGTAGCTGGCTCCCTTGACAACCTTGTGGACATAGATGCTGGGTATGTGGATGTCCTCTTCAGCAAAGGTCCCAACGTCCACCACCTCCTCCACCTACACAGAGACGCAGAGTGATGAACTCCACCTTCGCCTGTAAAATGTCTCACAACCCTTGAGATTAAAGTTCAGATAAGGACACCATGCACTGATGTCATTGCGTGACCAGGAAATAACCTCTGCCTACGCAGCAATGAAATATAACAGATTAACTGATGAAACCCAGCTGATTCTTTTTTGCCTCTCTGCAGGCTAATCTCAATGAATTACATTTGGTCATTTTTAAAAGACCATTCCCAAAGAACACTGATGGGGATGCAAAAGCGGACATTTAATCTTCAATTATGATTTCACAGGTTTAAAAATTCTGCCCATGTCATGACTTTAACAGCAAAGGCACGGTAAATATTTGTGGGAGAGGGTGTTAAATTTATTCTTTTCGCAACTCCACTGAGTCCAGCTTGGCTGACTGAAAACAGAAGAGGATCAGCCAACACTCCAAGCCCCAGGGACGTAGCTTGATCCTTGGATGAAAGGCGATGGAGAGTAGAGATGTGTGGAGGAGATTGTATTGGTGTTGGGAGGACTTTGGTCAAACCAAACACAGAGGTCAAAACAAACTTAGACTTTTTACTCCTCTATGTTGAAAACAATGTACAGCTACACGTTTTTTATTTTTATGTCTATTCCACAGGCTCTGCCTCAGGACTCTCTGAGGTTTACATTTTAGCTCGGCTTATTCTCACAACCTCAGTGGCGCTGTTATAACATTGGACACTTTCGTTGTCTATATATACACCCTCATAACACTTTAATTACTCTCACATTTAATATGGCGACATGATAAAGGTATGTGTCTCAGATATTAAACAGACAATATATTCCTGGCTCTGAGACAGAAGTGCATCACCTTTGTGTAGAAAGTGTCCAGCAGCAGAGGAAGAGTGTACATAAGCTTTTATGCCTGTCTGACTAACAAGACACAGATGGAAATGGCTATTGATTTAAGCAGAGTTAGGTCAACATGACTGTGATAGAGTTCCCACCACGAGCGAACCTGCTCCCTCCTCCTCAGGTAACATTACAAACTGCTATCAACCGAGCCTACAGCCTCCACTATACAGGTGTTCAGAAGAGCTGTGCAGCATGTGTGGGCTCCACTCATTCCTGCGGGACCATTTTTAGCCTGCTCAAGCTCCTAAAATTGATACAGTGCATTCAGAAAGCACTCAGACTCCTTCACTTCTTCTTTTATGCAGCCTTATGCTAAAGAAAAAAAAAAAAGTTCCCCTCATCAATCTACACTCAATAATCCATAACGGCAAAGTCAAAACAAGATTTTTGATTTTTGTTTTTTTTACAAATTGATTTAAAAGGGAAACTGATATATCACACTGACATAAATATTTGCACCCTTTACTCAGGACTTAGTTGAAGCACCTTCTCTTGGGTCGTCTTGGGTATAACAGGACAAGCTTTGTAAAATTAGATTTGGGGATTTTCTGCCATTCTTCTCTGCAGATAATCTCAGGCTCAGTGGACAGCCATTTTCAGGTCTGTTGGGATGGTATTGGGTAGTTGATGCAGTGATGCGAGCGGTGCCTGGTTTCCCTTCAGACATGACACTAAGAATTGATGCCAAACAGCTCAATCTTGGTTTAATCAGAACAGAGAATGTTGTTTCTCACAGTGTGAGAGTCCTTTAAGAGTTTCTTTTTTTTTTCCTTCTTCGCCAAGTCCAAGCAGCTTTAAAGTGTCTTCCACTGAGCAGAGGCTTCTGTCTGGCCACTCTGCCATAGAGCCCTGATAGGTGGAGTGCTGCAGTGATGGTTGTCCTTCTGGGAGTTTCTCCCTTCTTCTGCCTAAATCGCTCTGTTTGGCCGTGGAGCCAGCTCTGGGAAGAGTCCTGATAGGTCCAAACTTCTTACATTTGAGAATTATGGAGGTCCCTGTGCTCTCAGGAATTTTCAAAGCAGTACAAATTGTTTTGTAGCCCTCGCCAGATCTGTGCCTCGACACAATCCTGTGTCTATGCTCTGCAGGCAGTTCCTTCCACCTCACGGCTTGGTTTTTGCCCTGAATTTAAACAATTGTAGCATGAGGCTGCAACATAACAAAATGTGAAAAAAGTGAAGGGGTCTGAACACTTTCTGAATGCACTGTATATCATGTTTACAGTAGGCTGTTATTAAACACAGTGGTCCCTGGGATTTTGAGTCAACATAAGAATCAAACTAAACTGGGAAGGGATCAACAGCAAGCAGAGAGAACTTGTTTTCCCTTTATCACACTGAAGACGCCCTAGCAGGGAGGAGGTGCAATTTCTTTCTTCCTGAAGAGTCTTCAAGGGGGAAAAGCCCTCGAGATGACACAAAATTAAAAGGAAAAAAGGAGGAGAGAGCAATGAAGCACCAGATCTATCATCACATCGCTGGGGACTAAAAGGGGATTTACCCATGACAACATAATTCTCGCCCTCTCCTCTACTTTTCTGTGCTTCACTCCTGTGTGGCTCAGAGTGTAACCTACTTATTCCATTTACATGAGGGGCAAGCAGCCGTTCAGAGCAAATTGAATTGAATCTCTCTTTATCTCCACTTCCTCCCTCAGCACTCAGCGCTGACTGAGAGGAGTCAATGGCTAAGAGTGGATCCCATCTTAGCGTTGTCATGGATACGCAGGCTTTGGTCTGTGGTGAGCTAGGGCCACTGAGGACCGTAAAGTGATTTTAGACTCTTTTTCTGGTTCTCTAAGGTTGGGTTATGGTAAATCTCTGACGCTCCACACTGAAAATGAGGCCATGCAGGATGAGATTGGTAGTGCAAGAGAACTGATACAGCAGTCCCACACATCCACCCACAGCTTTCTCCGGGGGCTTGATCTGTCTTTTGTGAGAATGATGATTTCCATAGACGTCTTCATCAAGCAAGACTGCACGCATCACATTATAAAACCGTAACAGTAATAAAATAGGGAAGACTCTGGGCAAGAGAATCACTACAATTATTTGGTGGCATGAATTTCAAGACTTCAGATGAATGAATTTAATTAACAGTGTTAATCCCTAATTGTGAAAAAAAAAAGAGTGCCCCTAAAAAAACAAAACAAAAAAAACCACAAAAAAAAAACAGAATAAACAGAAATCCCACCTCAGAGACTCAGAGATGGGTTTCTCCATGTCCGTCTGTTGGTCTCTTACACACATGCAAGCAAACCATGTATTCAGCTCAGTTTTCAATTAGCCTTCCAAAGCTAAGTCACAGCACAATAACAGGCTCATACAATTTAAATGTGCTGTGTACATAAAAAAGCCTCGGTTCCTTTCATCTAGGTGATGTGTCCCGGCTGCACCGGTGCTCAGATGTAGTTCAGACGGGAGGTTGAACGGACGAGGAGGGATAAAGCATTAAAACATAATAATAAAAAACACACAAGAATAACACATAGACACGCACGCAAATGAGCAGGTGTGTGGAGCAAGCGAACAGGCACACGCATAGGCACACACACATTGATATTCCCGTATCTGTAGAACAATTTTCACATCAATGAGAGCAGAGCGAGGCATGAAGTGAGCTGGCAGGAGGATAGAGGGAACCAAAGTGCCCTCTGGGGACACAACAAGCCTTTTTTCGAGAGTGTCTGCTTTTTTTTAGGCCGTGAGCTTTGTCAAATATTGTTAATCTCAAACTGATTGATACACAATGCTACCACATTCCTAGAATAAACCACCAACAACCAAAACAAAATAAAAACAGTGCTACATTTACAGTTTGGCTGCATTTTTAAGAATAGACAGTTGTTTATGTTTTCCATTCATTTTAGTGATTAGCATGACTGAGTAAAGGTATTCATTTGAGTTGCTTGCACTCCTGTTGATCATCTGGGTTACATTCCAGTCGCCAAATTAACAAGCAGGAGTTGGAGTATAAGACGGTATAATTCTGTCTGGTCCAACAAAATGTTAGGAAGTGAATGGCCTCTAGAAACTAAAATATTTATTACATCCTCGATTACAAAAGGTACTGAACTGAATCAATGAATAACATCGTTAAATTTACACGCAACAGCGATGGGTGCAAAACTGTGACCAACACTGCACAACTATCCTAAAGCTGGTGATGAAGTAGAATTTGGCTTTTAGAGTCATCCAAAACTAAAAAGAAAAAGTTAATTTTTCCTCTGATAATCATTGACAACCATGGTACATTTAATGAAAATCAGGTCATTCATCAGTATCTTGTGCACACAAAATATCAACATCCAGTTGGCAGGATGACATAAAATTTATTGAGCAAATTTTATCTCCTTTGAGAACTGACCCCTTTCCTTTTAGGACACTTTTGTCATATATTGTATGCAAGTAGAAATTTGTCCTGATGGTTGTGCTAAAGTTAAAATCTGAGCCTCACTGAAATTAAAAGGAATTTTCTACGAGGGGACATGAACGTCTACAGCAAATTCAATGACAATCTGGAAAGTAGTTGTTTGGTTTTCTTATTTTGGATCACATTTCCACCCTTAGGCTCAACTAGTGGGGCAAAAACTTTACTCAGACAGAGTTGAAACATTTACTAAACTGACCAAAAAGACCTTAATAAAACTGCGTCAGCTCAGACTGCAAATTTATCAATCTCAAGTTTCGATTTTTAATTTCAAACCAGATTAATATAACGCCTTGATTAACTAGGATATTACAGACAAGCTTCAGTAGCTAATACTTTAATTATAGAGTTACCTGATCTTATAATCCATCATGTCTTTATTTTGTTTGGGTGTATGCGTGTTTGCCCGCATACTGAAATGCGACAGCCAGGAGGAGGAGATGGTGTAGCTACAGGCGACAGAGCATGAGGATGACAGCGACACCCCACTCTCATTACCCTGTGTATTTATAGCCTCTCCATCTTCCTCCCAGTGCATGTGCATGTGTGTTTGTGTGCGTGTGCATGTGTGTCTGTGAGTGTGGGCACTTGGCCATGCTCTGCTGCCACTTTCGGGCTCAGCTCCGGCTTTATCCTCTAACCCAGAATACTGACAACATGAGCAATCTGTTTCCTCTCAGTGGAAGCTTGCCTCGTCTATGACAGCCTTTATGCTATCCACAAAATGGGAGACAGCCAACCAGTGCAAACCCTAACAAAATTACAGGAACTAAAAATACATTTTGTTCAAATCACGCATACTGCACACCAAAGCAGTCGGAATGGACAACTTCACGCCCAGCTCAAATGGTAGTGTTTACATTTCAAAGAACACACAAGCCTCTGTGAAGTGTGCTTCAGATTCAGATGATAGGCAGTCGTCGGGGAACTTTGAAATGGCAAATTTGCATATTATACGTTCTGACTATAAGTTCAAACACAGTTTGTGCATATGTTCAGCAGATCTGTAGTCCCTTTCCACTCCCCTTCAACATCCCTCTCTGTCTGCTTTTCTGTCTCTCTTTTCAACCTTAGCCCCAGAGTGCGTCATCAGCTTTAGCATCAATCATAAGAGTCAATGTCAGTATGGCACTTGAATATAAGTCTGTTCCAACCTGTCAGCCTAAGTGACGTAATGTTGCATTTCAGATTAGACATGACCAAAATACTCAATGCTCTGGTAGCAATAACTGGTATTGCAGTTGGGCAAATACTGCCATCAATGACCTTAAAAATTTAAGCTGTAAGATACACTGGTTTTAAAATATCAAAACAGCTTTTCTATTCAGCTCAACGTGAAATCATACATTCAAATGTTCATGTAAATTCATGCAGGAAAGACTTGACCTGAGCAGCTATATTCAGTCAACTATTTTAATCTGATGTAAATATGAATTTTATGTTTATTATGTGCACAAATGAATTCAGTAGTGCTTTAATTAGCATGGACAGAAAAACTTTCAGTTTAGTTTCAGAAAACTGACACACAAATGTAAATATTATCTGGTCATTTATCTCTGAGATCTTTCTTGGCCAAATCTTAACAGTTGACTTACTAGATATACTTCATGGGTTCATTCATGAGCTTACCTCTTGGGTTAGGGTTAGCGTCTTTTAAGGCTACAATAAATTTATCTTACTGGCCTCGATCACTTTGAAGGTTGCCAATTCATGAATTGATGTATGGTCTCACATATCAAGAGAGTCTACTAAATGGATGTATAAGTACAATATAAATGTTATCAGTGTCATTGTGATGTGTTTTCTTCCCGTACATGCATACAAATGAGCATACACACACTTTTTGTGGGTAAAAAAAGAAATGATGTCAGAGGCTTTTAATGTCCATCTGTCCATTGATATTACAGCAATTTGCTGTGGTAGCCAAGCCAGCCCTGCAATTACCACCATTTGCTCTGGAAAGGTTTCATCTCAAAGTCAAAATAGATGCACTATATCGAGAACATGGTTAACTTTGTTTTGTACATACTATAGTATGTAAAAAATGAGGACTCTGTGGTGAGCAATGCCGCTGTAGAGATACTTGTCATCTTTACTATATACTGTACCATACAATACTATATACAAAACCATATCCCCCTCTGAATCCTATGATACCTATTAAACTAAGGCTACCCATCACTTTTGCAACACTGTGGTAATGAACCAAAGAAGGGATGGAAAGGGAATCACCTAGACCAGTGGTTCTCAGGGTGGGGTCCAAGGACCCCCAAGGTTCCTTAAAGGGGTTCCTGGGGGTCTCCAGCAAAAAGGGGAATCATTTATTTTCACTATAGTTCCATCCGTAAGTAACACAATGACAGAACATATGACTATTTTGTCATGAGTTTCAAATACTTTGTCTGATAAAACATCTAAAAGCAAAACTCTTTTTTTTTTTTTTAGATGGGGGATCCTGGGACAAAATCTTATAAAAAAGGGGTCCAAGGTCTAATCTGTATCAGTTTAGGGGTCCTTGATGTGAAAAAGTTTGAGGACCACTGACCTAGACCATGTCTGCACCCACAACACCCTACAAATTGTGCAAAATACAAACAGAAATTATGACATTCATTGCACACAAAAGCTAATTCATAAACCTCTTTATGCGGGAAATGATGGGGAAAATTAGTGGATTTGTAATTATTTGCCAACAGTAGCTTGAGTAATGGAGTTAGTCAAGGGCATAAGTCAAGAACAAGGCGAGAAAACTCAACAAGGCGTGGAAAACGTTGGCTGGAATAAATAATTGAAATTCTAGCAGTGAGCAAACAAAGCATTATGTAGCAGAGAAAAGACTAAATGTTTCATGCTAACACATTATCAATCCAATGCCAAACATTGGAGTAAAGAAACGTAGAACATTACCTACACCAACAATAGCTCAAGCCCAAATATTTTTTTTTGCAAATGTGTTGTTTTTTTTTTTGTTGCAATAGTAATCACATCTAAGGCACAATACAATACACTGTTTAAACCCTTGCCACTATCTTTGTTTCAACACGAATGCAAATGGAAGGCTGATGCTGAAACCCCTCAGGATACTAAGTCATTTATATCCAATTAGACCTCCAGCCTGGTCAAAAGAACAAAACACACTTATAAATACATCCATTCAGTTCATGCATGACTGGTTGGGTTGTGCACACTAACACCCACACAACTACATCGCATTGCCAGAGTAACAGAATACAGTTGAGTCATTTACTGCGACTGATGGTCAAAACAACAGAAACCACTGCTTTTATTCAGTCTCTGTTGTAATGTATCCCACAATGCACTGGGGCCTTTCACTGTACCTGCGATAAGGGAATAACTGGACCAGCTGGATACCGTGGAACACTCAACAATTGAATAGCTGGCTTTGGTTGCCTAGCAACCGTGGCAGGAGCTGGTGATGATCTGGTAATTTTCAAAGTGCTTTTGTGTTATCTCTCGTTTTCTGACACCCCTCCTGCCTGGTATATTTATGTATCAGAACTGGGAAAGGGATGACAATGATTCACCAGTGTTCACTGACCTGACCACTATCAGCAGCAGTGAGGACTAAATTTAATGTTAATAACAGGACATGTACTGTATATCCATACCATGATAGAATATATCGTAGATTATAACAGAGTGTTAATCCATTTATCTTGAACATGGTAGATGTGGAGTGGAGTTGGCTGGTGATAATTGCTCCCCCTACTGGAAGATCAATTAAATTTGCTTTCCAGAATTGCCATTAATGTCTCACAAAAGTGGTGTCACCAGGTTACATTTCTAGGCATCTGTTCCTCTCAGGGATATTTAATGCATTACATACACATTCACTGAGCATGAAGTGAAGGAGATCAAAAATTCAAAATTCTAATTAAAATGGATCCTTTGATGACTGACAGTTAAAGATGTAAAGTATTTAAATATTTCAATTTAATGTGCCCTTTCAAAGAATAAAGACTGTGTCATCTCAGCCTGCTGAGTTAAGATTTCAAGTCCAGGTAATTCAAACAATGATTTGAGTGGGTTGGCTAAACAAAATGTTATTCAACAGGCTAATGGGAACCAGCTTTAGTGAAGTGTCGAGGGGAAAGTTTCCAGTTGGTTCCAGCTGGTTTCCAGTTTTTATGGAACTCGCTTTGACAGACTTTGATGTGGTGATATTCTACTGCTTAACAAAAAACAAAGTCAGGAAACATACTCATATTGAAAAGGAGATTAAGGGGTCTCCTTGACTCTGGATAGGGGACTTAATTTCAAAATAGATTAAGTATTTTGAAGATAGGAATTAAACTAATGTAATGTGGATTGAATCCAAGCAGTGCCAAAAACTCTAGGTCTTAGAATGGCCTATTGACGCTGGTTACAAAAGAGAGTCAATCCCCACAGACTCTTATGTTAAAATTCCTCACTTAACAGCAGAAATAAACATGTTTACAGCCTGGTACAAAAAACGGTTTTAGTCTCTATAGTAATTTCACCATTCATAACAAATGTACAGGGAGGGGGTAAATTTTTATATAACTCATCCGTTAAAATTTCATTAAGGCTTAGAAATTATACACAATTGAGGGTGTGGCCACTTTGAATGACAGGTGGATTCTGTCACAGTTGGATAGCTGCTAACTGTCTGCTAGACGTCACCTCAGCTAATTCGTGTCAGTGAACATGACAAATGGCTTGTTGTTGATTAATTTACTAACAGAACATGAGTAAGTCTGTGCTCCTGTTTTTTGATTATTTTATTTATACGTTAGCACTAATTAGCAGGTATCTTTCCTTGGGTTAACCTTTAAGCAAGACACAGTTATCAAACTGGCATTCACCAGAGTCTCAGCACCACCTCACCTCTTTTTCTCATTTTTGGATTAGCAGGGGGTTAGGTGGTCAAGCACTGCCAAGATGGTGATGGCGGAGCAGCCCACTCTGAGCTTCAAAACCACTTAACAGAAACCTATGGGTGACATGATGGAGGCTACATCCATCTTTATCTTTGTGCTGTCTAAGTTGCTGCCCTTTGACTGAAACAGAGCTGTGAATCATCTTTATTTTGCTCAATTTTCCCTAGGATTGTCATTTTCCCACAGTATCCTGACATTTTTTTTCTTTTCATAAGGGGCTCAAATTGTTCCAGGGCATGGCCCCGGAACAATTTGAGTCTACCTGGATGTGTAAAGGCTACAGAGAAAGAAATTTAGTCGAGTGGACAAGCAGTTCACTGTGCAACATGTTCCTCTAAGACCTTGCTCCACATTGGCCTGAGCTGCCAAGCTGAGAGTTAAATAAATAGCTTCAAAAACACCTGACCCTGTCTGTTGGTTCCTTTCCCTGCCTTAACCAGCACCCAAACGACAGGATCAATATTGACAGGACATCACCGGATTTATGACTTGAGCGTGGACTGAATCCCAGAGACGCATTTATTTTCAGAGACGGTAATTGCCTCAGTATCAGGGATAAAAGGTTCTTAATGGGTGCTGCAATACAGGCTTATAACTTTATTGCCACCAATAAGTAGGCTTGTCATAGATAAAGTTCATATGTTACCTGCACTGCCATAAAATAATCATATTCTTAGACACACACCTACTGAATGTTAGTCTGAATATGCACTTGAAATACAAATATTTTTTAATTTAATATTTATTTTGCATTGGAAGCCATGTTTATTTAATATTTAATAAAATGAATTTGAAGTCGATGAATATTAATGAGGAAGAAAACAAATTTTTCATGTCATACTTTCAAAATGGAATAAAAACATTAATAACCACATAATGTGGGAAAGACAATTTTGAAATATATTGAATTCCAATGCAACATTTGAAAATCCTGTCTGCTATCATCCGTTAGCCTGCAGCACAACCTACAATGAATGCCCCACTGGATGCAACCATTTAGTTGAAATGTGGATGACAAGTTTTTGAACGCACTATTTGTTATTAGGACATGACAGTCAAGCAGTGAAATGCAAAATCTTCAAATACTAGGCTGAAACTGACACAGTTATTTGACACAGTCTGGTTTTAGCCCTGGCAGGGAACATCAAATTACATTTAAATTGGATTCATTTAGGTTCAGATGCAAATGCAGAGCTTTCCTTTCCCAGAATAAGATCATTTCTGTCAGGTTGTGGAGTGTGTTTTGGGTGAGGTTAATTGATTGAGATGCAACATTAATTTTTTTCCATAAATGGGTCATTTGTAAGAAGATTTCTTTAGGCTATACACCTAAGCTTGGTACCCCACTTAAAAAGGCTGCATACACACTGTGTCCTTGTTTCAATAATTAAGTAGAGCAATTATTTCTGAATCTCTGAGAGGCTGTTTGTGTTCAGAACGTTCCTCAGACCTTGTTACCTAAAGTATGTCAGGTGTATCCTGGAAGCTTGTGATACTGTGGGATCTATCGCTTTCAACTTGTCATATCATTCCTCCTCTCTATTTCTATATCATTCCTTCCACCTTCCGCTGTATGGAAGTAGAAATGCCACAAAAGCCGGGAAATTGAAAAAAAAAAAAAAGAGAAAAAAATACATCACATCTATCTGTCAGTCCAAATGAAGCCCGGGTCTCTATCCCCTTTAAACGATTGTTTTAACCTCTGCACTCATCAAAAACACATTGAGCAGATGACTCGGCTGCAGAAAGGTTGAAGCAGACAGTTCAATATTAAATCCAACCAATTATGCTTGCATCTCATAACGCAGCTTTCTAAGCAGAGCTGTATTATCATTCATGTCACTTGCGTCTACATCACAACTCCAGCAGACGTCACACAGACACATTTCTTGGTCGCATCACTGCCGTCAGAGCGATTAGTCTCATTATCCTTGTAGGAAAAAAAACAGGGCAATTTCTATTGTACCAGAGCGCTGATTCTCCATAATTCATCATATCCATCCTTGGTATCATGGTAACTGTCACCAGAAATGCACAGGGTTAGGCTTAGTGCCAAATAGTTGAATTTAGTGGTTCTTTCATTTGGGACGTGTGCAGAATGCGGTTGTCTTAAAACTCATTAATACCTGTTCTACTTACCGCTATAAACCAAATTTTAGTGATCAATCGACCATAAAGCCTCCACAACAGCCCTTCAGTGAAAAAAATTACTCTCCCCATTTGGTCGCAGACATTTGTAATCAACAACAGACTAAATCTCAAGTCCAGTCACCGTGGAATAATTGGAAATGTGCTTTGTGGAACTCTCTTAGATTTATGAGAGACCCCTCGCTACTGATTTATTTTCAGACAGCACCTACGTTTTATGGTTTTCACACGCACAGTTTTTCTCCCTGCTGCTCTCTGAATCAAACGGTGTCTATATGGGAGGTGTGAAGCTGTTTGTGTTGAAAGAGTGGAGAGAGGGAGATGAAGACAGACACACACACACACACACACACACACACACACACACACACACACAGAGGAAAAGGGATGAGCTATCACATTTCTACACTGTCAAATGCTAGATAGGTGAGTAACCAGACAGACTGAATGAAACTAGGTATGACACATACAGCCCAGAGATGGCAGGACATGCTCACTCCATTTCTGGTCATACAAATGGAGGTTAAGACTTTAAAAACTAAACTAAACTAAAAAGTCTATTAATAATATCTGGGGTCTAACAGTTATATTCAGAGGAATATAAACTATTCCCAATTCAAGGTGATCTTTTCAGCCCTCAGCCATAGCAAGAGGCCTGTCTCACATTTCTGCTCCCGACTTTGAGTGTAAGAAAAAAGAAAGGAATATCTTATTTTCCCCACAGTGTCCTCTGAGAGTGGTTGGATAGCATCTATTTGAAAAGATGACGTTTTATTTTGCTCTACCGGCTGCAGGATTACTGCTTTTGTGTGCATGGTTTCAAATCTCAAATGGCTGTTTTCTTTACCCTACTTTCTTCTATAGTCAACAGTTAAATATGACTCAAATATTTTTTTTCCATAGGGTATCGTAGATGTATGTGGTGGGGTGATTTGGTGGTGATTTCATTCCAGACCAGTTCTGGGAAGCGCTGGAGTTTAAGAATGGTTTTAATTTAGGATATTTTTATCATGATATATGGATACGTGTTCTCAAAGTTCAGTTGTTATTGTGTTTGAGTGTTGACTTTCATATTATTTATGTTTTTGCCTCATGGGTCCTTTTCAGCTGTTTGGGCACCGGAGCAGCTAAATTCCTCGAAAATGAGTCTACATAATGCATGAAAACCATTAAAAGAAAGCCGAAGTGTAGGTTTTGAGATGGTGACTGCGCAGATACATTTGTGTGAAAAGATATGTTCCAGACAGACATTAAAAGCGTGCGATTGTGTTGCAGGAAATGCATACCTCAACTATAGTGGTTTTGGCTGCCTTGCACATGGGCTGATTGAAGTTCCTGGCTGTTTTCCTGACAGAGATGAGAAAGACAGATGTGATGTTGAAATAAATTTGAGGTAAGGGAAAAATTCAACCAAAACAGCTCAAAAACTCTCAACACGATATCCAATGTCACAGTATAAGCTGGGAGTTTACTGGAGGACAGTGCTCTCTTGTGGAGAAAGACTTTACTACACCTACTAACTTCCCTTATTCACATACACCAAGCACATGCTGATTGTTGTGCAAACACAACCAAGGTGATTAAGCTGAATCCTTTACAACATAAATAATGGCTTTGCCATGATACAACATGTCTGTTCTAATGATGTGTGATCTGTACAGATATTCCTGTTTAGTGCAGGATTTTAGTGCAACATGATCAAAACACTTTATTTGCATTGTGACTTCGGCAGTTACCTGAAAATAATGTTTCCAGCCCTGTCGGACTTCCATGCTTTGATCAATGCAAAGTCTCCGGTGATGGCCTTTTCCATGATGTAGTGCCTGCCATTGAACTCTTGCACCTGTGCACAATGACAGCACAGTTCAAGTTTACGTTGCACTGAACACAGTCAAGGCTGAACAAGGTGACCTGTTTTTATGTTCACTTGGCCTAAATACTTGAGTCCAGACCTAGATTAGTCATTACTGAGCACAAGAAATTCAAAAGCACTATGAACATTCATGGAGACACATCAGCCTTGTGTGTTATTTTTGTAAACATGAAGGACCTGAAATGTTTCTCTCATTATTCTAATGCAGTTACTTTGGGTTTGCTACAATGCTAAAGTACAACCAGTCAAGCAATTTGTAGTTTTCATTTTTAAAACATTCATAACAATGCAGGCTTTCTCCAGACATGAGTTTTGTGCTGTGCAATCAGTGCGCTCGGTTCATACATTCACATTAAGAACATGAACTTTTTGCAGTGGCCAGTCCTACTTAAGTGTGTTCTCATAGTTTAAAGCTGATACTGATACATGAATGTCATTAATATGATTTGTTCAATCATCAGGAAGCAAACTCAAACCATTTAACAAACTAGCAGGGAAGCTGGCCACAGGTCTAGAGAAATTTCTGCAGTCATCCCAAGCAAATTAAACTTTGCTCCATGGCACAACCACAGTAGGGAAAACAGCACCCTCACCTGTCTCTTCTCACTGGCGATGGCAATGCTGCCATCTTTGTTGTACTTGATGGGAGAGCCTCCCTCTTGGATCAGTGTGCCATAGCCTGTGGCTGTGAAGAAGGCTGGAATCCCAGCACCTCCAGCCCTGATCCTCTCTGCAAGAGTGCCCTTTGGAGAAAAAAGGGTGACAGATAGAGATGAGCACAATAGATAAATGTCAGCTGCATGTCTTTGTAGTACGTATCCTGATCCTTTGGATGTTGGAATTTAACATGTCAAGACTTCTTAAATGAATTTGGTTTGTGTGATTTGTGTGTTTTGTGTAAAGACTATAAGCATTTCTGTGTGTTTTCTGACGAACCTGTGGTGTGAGTTCTACTTCCAACTCTCCTGCCAGATACTGTCGCTCAAACTCTGCATTCTCTCCAACATATGAGGAGATCATCCTCTTGATCTGCTTGGTCTGGAGCAGCAGTCCCAGGCCGAAGTTATCCACTCTGATGAAAACATACACACAGTATCACTGGCTTTTAGGTTTATTGAAGACAGTGAACTGAGGCTTTCTACTGGAATTTTCATCATATACTTAGAAAGACATGTTTCACAAAAAAGAAGAAAAGAAAATGAGGACAAGAATCACAGTAAGCCTTCTCTACACAGATTTTGCATGTTCAATGTTTATATTATATTGTGTAGGCAATGCTCACTCATTGTCTCCATTGCAAAGCAAAACATGTTGTTTCTGCACATCCTGTTCTGCAGTGTTCAGATGTGCAACGCTGACACATAATCTCAAAGGTGCCAAAGGTGTCACCACTACAAACTGTCTTAAAGGGTGCAAAAAAGTATGCGATAAATTATTTGGCGTTTTGTAATTGTGATTTATCTAGGTACAGTTTTACTGATTTGTAATCTACATCAACTGTGATTTAATGTTGTTAAACACACAAGGTCCTGTTATATTCTCAGTGGTCCCTGCTCTTTGAGTGTGAACATTACCATAAATCCACAAAGAGGTTATCCAAGGTTGTAACTGGGCCAAGCCAACTGAGAGGGCTTCTTTTTTTTTTTTTTTTCTTAAATACAGGCAAAGTACAGACTAACCGTGACCTATCCACATCTATAATAAAAGATCATGAGACCAAAAGCAGCTGCAGAGCCTGGAGTAGTCACTGAGAAAGTCATTTGTGATTTTTTTTGTTTACCAACCACATAAACTGCACAGAATGATTTTTTGTATCACTACAATGTGTCATCAGAGGGGTGACCAACTGCAGACTGCACTTTAATGAAGCTGCGACACACATATCGATCTCAAGTCTGGGTTATGCCTGCTCCACATTGGATATGACACATTTAGACCATCAAACCTCGACACACCACCATGGTTTGACAGCAGGAAAATCTCATTACTAAAATAGTACATTGAAAACTCCTTTCTAACTTTCAGTTACCAGAGAAATTTATTATTGAATTATTGTGTCACTAGGGTTGCTGAAAAACTATAAATGGAAATACTACAGGAGCTATGAGAGGACTGACTTTGTGTGGCTGGTCAGTCATTCACTTATAAAGCTGTAGTCTTCAGAAAACTTTATAAAACACATAAAGCTGTTTTAAACAGGGTGTTATCTTGTGAGAAAAGATAAAAGAAAAACACTGTCAAACATCTCATCAAGTATTTCCCAAACTATCTGATTACAGCACAGTGTAAGCAAATCAAGTCAGTTTCAATGTCCATACTACCTTTTGTTATTCTAAAATAAAATAAAAACTGAACATACTATATTTTCTGTATATTAATGTAAAAGAACGTGTCCAAAAATATTCCCTCTCTCTTGTTGTTCCGTCTCTGCTCTTAATAATCAGAGACAAGAGCAAAGCTGAGATCTGCAAAGAGTGAGTTCTCGCTCATTTCTGTGAAGCTGAGAATCAGGAACTATTGCTTTGTCCTTAACTCTAATCTCAGGTCAGGTGACAAGATATCTAGGCCATGTGCACTCAAAATACTAAAAACAAGAAGACTGTTGCAAGTAGTCTGTCACACACACACACACACACACACATACACACACACATACCACTACCACTTGGTGGTAAAAGTAAAATGTAGTAAAACGGTTTGGAAAGTATAACTGATGGTGACATTTTGTGATCTTGTGTATGAAATTTGTGTGTATGTGTGTCCGTAGAATGAAAAATCAACTAAACGCTCACTGATCAGAGCAACTTCCAGCAGTGATCTTGAGCACAAATGTCATACTCTTTTATATAGGATCTGTTCTGTTTGTGTAAAATGACTGAAGCAGCTGATTATAGAGTAAATACAAAAGCTATAGGGGGTGATGGTTCTGTACAGCTAAATAAACTTCTCTTGTGTACAGCTAAATCCCTCTCATCTCATGTTACTGTGCATTAGAAGCCCACTGTGTCAGTGTTGTGATTCCCTCCACTCAATCAATAGTGGTGATACAAAAGGTAAAGAAATGCAGCCCCACCTGTATTCTTAGTATTGTATGGAGACATAAGCAATATTTGAGAAGATTTTCAGCGAAATTAGCACAATTTTTAAACCTCTTATTTAAGCCTCTTGTAAAGGACACTGCAGCCAAGCAGTAATTCCAAAGCCGAAATTGCACTTGCCTCTCAGTGCTACCAAAAATAGATCAGCAAGCTCCATTGAGCAAACAGTGTGTTCATTTACATTTACTCATTTTGGCAGACGTGTTTATCCATAGCGACTTACAAGTGAACGACAACACTAAAGCTTCAGTGCAGTAGGAGACCTTGGTGTAAGTACTAAGTGCTATATCTATTCAATAAGTGCAAGGAGATCAAGTAAAGGTTTGCACCGAAAGTGAAGTTTTGTTTTTGAATGGATGCCTTTTCCTTAATCTCATTCTCCGGTGATAAGTGGAACTACTTTCCTTTGTTCATGTCAACATCCAATCTCACCAGAGTACCAAAATAACAAACACATACCACTGACTTTTTGTACAGACTCATGAGAGATCATTGAGGACAAGACATCAACTCACAAAACTTCATTCATCATAATTTCTTATTCATATTTCTTTGTTGCAGTATTTCACACCTGAATTAAGATTTAGGTAATAGCCATGTTTATTTTGTTAAGCAGTGAAGAATTATTACTTATTCCTGGGATAACACTAGTAATACAAGTGTAAAATCATTTCACTGACACTACAAAACATAACTACTTCTTTCACCTTCCAGCCATCTTCCCTACAGAGCCAGGCAATTTAAACACGACTCAGCTGTGACAAAGAAAACAGTAGATGTACAATACATAGGACTGGTAACTTTAATAACCTCCCCACCCCTGGTTTGCAAAGTAAACCAGATACGTGCCTGTCTCTGTCTAAAAGCCTCAGAGCAGTATTCACACAGACACGGTATGTACAACGGTACAAAATGTACTACAGTGCTAACTAAATAAACATGTAGACTGCGTTGTGTATAAGAAATCTCACTATGTTGGAAGTTGCTCAGAAACACTCAGAAACTACACAAAAGAGACAATCTGGCAATAAAACAATTTGCAAGTGGTTACAGTTTTCCCCAACAAGTATTGTCTGCAGAGGGAGAACACTGACTGGAGCAATGACTGTTCAGAAGGATGGCCTGATTCAAGCAAACAATCTGAAGAATCAATATCCACTAAAAATCAAGGTCCACAAGAAAAGTCTAGTGAAGCACACTAACACACACTTCACGGGTCAGTGTTTTTCAGGCTGAAACAACTACTGACGCAGAGAACTGTGTTCAAACAAGCTGTGGCATAGATTGAATAGTCTCTGTTCTACAGTACTGTCCTTTCCAAAGTCTTCACTTAACTACAGGTATTATATTTTGCACTTTCAGTAGTTGAGCCCTAGTTCTGGCCTAGGTAAAAAAAAAACAAAAAAACAATACAGTGTTCAGTTTTTGAAAGTTACTGAAAATAGCCGCCATCAAGTTTGACACTCAGTGCCCTTAGTAATATCAGTCCATGCACAGCCATGCAAAGAGGCTACTCAATGATAAAAACCAGCAATGTAGTGAAGGTTCTTCATAACATTTATTGATTAAAAAAAACTATACTATATTACTATTGATTTCAGAACCTTTTTTCCAACACTCTAACTCACTCATTTTTCTCAACATGAATACAAAAGACACAAAATCCAGCCAGTGCAGCCAAGAGCAGCCAAGTGCAACCAGATAAATATTTATGCCAGTGTGTTGCATGTAACAACTAAACTTAGTGATATGGTAACACAAATAGAAAATTGTATGTTGTGTTTAAAATTGCAGTCTTAGTGTTTATATTTTAGTAGATGAGATGAGCTTTTTGTCTCTGGCTCAAGTTTCAGTGTTGCTGTGTAAACAACTGAGGTAGGCGTCTACTGGCCGACAGCACACTGGGTTTTAATTACGGAAGAAAACTTGACAACTGAAATGACAAAGACTATGCAAGAGAGACACAACAATATGCTGAAAACTGTCCAGGAAAATTGCAGTGAAACCCTTGAGGTGTTAGTGTAAGGTTAAGTGTTTCAGTTAAGTCTTGAATATGGTTTAGTAGACTTTGTAGCGCAATATTTCGAGCAGGAAATGTAATCTTTTAGTCTTACATGGGAATATAACTTCTCTTTTTTTCTGTGTATCAATCATTTAACTAGTAATAATTGGTCTTAAAGGGATCTCTAGAGAATGTGACCTTAAATGAGCTGTTGACGCTCTTCATTTTTGCAATTTGTATTCCCTCAAAAACGAAATGATTTTCTTTCAAGGATAATCTTTATTCAGACTTTAATATATAATCATGAACCCAGTGCTTAGCAGAATAAGTTGCTACATCTCTAGGTTGAGACACTACAAAACAAAGAATGCAATAAAAAGAGAGAACACATAACAAAGGGCATTATGGTCAGCAGTAGCTGACTGCCATGTGCCAGAAAGAATTTCCAGTCTAGATATACACACAATCACCTGACCACTGAACACACCTTTCACTTGTGCCTGCAGCTCTGATAACTTATCAGAAGCTAACATCTGGGTATCCAGGCGTACGCTGCCTGTCTGAAGACACAGCGACAAGGTCAACAATACCTCTCCACTGTGAGTTTAAAACAGGTCTGTAGTGATGTGAAGTGAGAGACTCCACCATGAGTCCACATCAAGACAAAGAAAGATAAGCTGGAGAATGAGCAGCAAGGGAGCGTCTCACTCTCTGAATCCTCTTTCGGACAGCCCCTGCTGTCATTTGTCAATTACAACTAAGACTGTAAAGCATATGTCCGACACTAGTAGCTGACCTCATGAAACTGTATGTGTTCTGTAACTGGAAAGTACATACTTATTTTATTTTTCCTAATATTGAAAAAATAAAACTGAATCCAACTTTTCTCACATCACTCTTTTTAGACATATCACTTTTTTTATTAGGGAATAATACATGTGTCGCCAATACTTAATATCAAAAACTAGTGATGAATCTGGCCTTTTGTATATACAAGATTTTGAACATAGACTGAACTTTATTTTCATTCAACTCTTGAATGCACACCTTCTGGTGAAACAGATGCTTTATGCACATACATACTTACCCTGCATTGTTGCTGACAGCAGTGAGACTCTTAACACCCGTCTTCAGTAAACTGTTGATAAGATTCTCCGGGATACCACATAATCCAAAGCCTGAGTTGGAACACAAAAAATAAAATGTATAATAAATCAAAAATATGGAAACAACCAAGGATAGTGTGTGTGTGTGTGTGTATATATATATATACAAACCAATACAAAATCACACAGGGAAACCCAAAAGTTCAGTAACATGGTAAGCCTTGGATCAAGCTCCAGGTAATTCCAGTCCAGTGTGCATAGCATGCTGTTAAATATTTCTTATACTACATTGAGTGAAGCTGATTTCTGCTGGTCTGTTTTTTCCCCATCAGACAGACATGTGACACAGTGGAAAAAATGTTGAACAATGTCACTCTGAACTTGACTATAAATAAGAGCTGTGGGATTTGTGTGTGCTCTGTGTGTGGACGGTAATCAACCAGCATGCTTGACAGAGTTTAAGCTCCATTTGCTATGAAGTGGTGCTGTGCTAATTTGCCATCACTGTCACTGTGGTTATGTATGCCCTACAACTTTGAGTCTGTTTTTTACATATATCTTACCTCCCACCAGAATGGTAGCTCCATTTGGGATATCTTTTACCGCCTCTGCAGGATCTGAGTAGAACTGTGAACTTCTCTGGCTAGAGGTGGACAAGTAACAGCCACAGATCTGTAGAAAGTAGAACAAGAGGTACAAATAAACCTTAGACAATGTTTTAATTTATTCTTAAAAAGACCTCAGTCAACAGCACAAACCCACTGTAAGTGATTCTGGAAAAAAGAATATCAGTTTAATGCTTAAAAGTTTTAAATGTAGCAGTTCAAAGACCAAATGCCTGAGGGCAGCTGATATGTACAGTTTAAATAGTTGATCTAGTTCATTCAGTTGAAGAAGGGAAAGATAAGCAGATCTGCAGAGCAAATCCTACAACAAAAGATGTGGAGATTTAGGGGAGCCCACAGCCAAGAGTCCAAGCCCAACAGAGTTAGCTGACAACTCAAATTTAAAATCTTCTGTGTCAACAGAGATCAATGAAAATTCTACCTGTGGTGCTGGGACCAATTTATTACAAAACTATTTTCCAAGACATTTAGTTGTGTTTTACCACTATTCATTTCCCAGACACTAGTACAGGGGACTGGAATCATGAGCGACCTCCAAATACCCATTATACAGACTCTTTAGTATTACAGTGCTGACTATGTGGACTGCAGTTGCATTATCTGTAATGCTGACATCTGATATTACATATTTGAGATTTCTGGATGCTTTTTAAATACTGAACTATTTACAGCACTGTTGGTCAGACAGTGGAGGAGGAGGAAACTGCACACTACTTGACAAAATGAAATAACTGACTATCCATTTTAAAAGTTCTGTAGTTCTCTATGAACTACAAGGAGAAAGGCATCAAGTCATGATCAGCTTATGTAAGGTCAGTTGTTACTGTTGCCCAGATAAAGGTTGACATTATTATACCAACTGCAGTAAAATCTTGAAGCCACTGAGGTCAATTTTGACAGTACATGTTGTAGCCTATGATGTTAAATGGGAAGTTCCTTTTGTTTGTTCATCCGTAACACACATTACAGACACTGTCTTGATCAGAATTTAACAACAAAAAATGACTAATGCATATCATTACTTTCTCCCATTCCTGTCAACATTACATTGCTGATTTGTTTGTCCTTTCATTGTACAGCTTTCTGCATTTCAGAGACCAAAGGTAAGATTTTGAAACCCTTATGCATTTTGCATAAGCGTACATGTCCCCTATGCATAGGAAAAACTTCCATGCTCCTTTGAGAATTTCCTAAAATTGTTTCTTTACTTACGTATCAGCTCAGATATCACTTTGATTACCACGTTTTACTAATACTGCAAAGCTATGCTGGTAGGGGTGGATTAAGCAAACATTTCACCAACAACACACACGCACACCTTGGCACTGAACGTTATCAGCTATGCTGCATTTCAGGCTGCTTGTTCGACTAATGTTCATCATGCGTTTCAAGTCACTGATACGCGCAATGACATATGACCTCAAATGATTTAATTCACATCATGCATGACTTTAAATTATCATCGGTTTGTAATATTACAGCAAAATGAGATTTCATAAAAATGTTTTGAGGTTAAGTAACTGACAGCTTGAGGTCACTTCACGATATAACCGAAAAGTAAACTTAAGTTAAACAAAAAGAAAAACATAGGTAAATTACCTGATTTAGTTCACTTTGTACTGAAATGCTGGACGACAAAGAAAATAAAGGCCTCATAATATTATGACTTTTTAATCTTTGCCCACTTATTTGCAATAATCTCAATTCAACCTTCTTATTTCTACAACTAATTAATGTTACCGTTTATATACCGACCTTGCTCAACTGGTGGTTAACGAGGTTTAATTTGGTTCTGTAGGGACCTGAGAGGTTTTTGAAGATTATATTCTCCGCTCTGCACAAAGCTTTGAGGGCCGCCATGTTTTGAGGCTACACACGGGGGATGAGCCGGGGAGCAGAGTGAAAGCTCTAGCCGGTGGACGACAGATGATGCAGGCTGAACACAGTCGCAAAATGTGGGTACTAGCGCTGCTAGCTCACTAACAGAACAGTCAGCGCCACGATGACATTGGCTGGTGTGTCAATGGGCTGGACTTGCATAAAGGGGAAGGGGAAGACACAGCAAGCCGGCAAGCTAATTTAACTTTAACCCTTTCACCACCATTACGCCATTATAAAGTACTTGATGTGTATTTTAAAACGCGCTAACCTTAACGTTATTTAAAAATGTAAGGGTAAAAAAAGTAATGCAATAAACATTACGGCAATAGCGATGATTAAACGGTATACTTCGAGTGTAAAGTTACTCTCGGCGCGCGCACATTCACAGAAACACTGATGCCTTGGAAACAGACATGACATCTACGAGCACGTGAATGATCCCTCGCTCACGTGACGAATAGTTTTAGTCATGGCCGACGACTACAGGCGACAAGGTTTCGAGTTGGAGAGAAGGATATTTGAGTTAGACATCAAGTGTTCTAGTCTCAGAGCTGAAAAGCAAGGTATCGATAAGACGTTGTTATTTTTTTTCTCTTGTGACCATTCTTGGCACCTCGTATGCGTGGCTAACATTCTTGTTCAGTTTATTAGCCAACTAGCAGGCTAGCTAACGTTATCTAACGTAGCTTGCAACCATAACAACAGCTGTTGTCTGATGAAATGTTGCATGTTGACAAATGATACTCACCCTAGCAGTTAACTAATGGGTGCTAAGCCGTTAACTCAGTAACTATATAACAACGTGTTCTCACTGACTGGTGATTATTTTTGAAAACATAGTGTTGCGAGTTAACGGCTAGCGTAAGTTCGCTAATGTTAGCTAAAATGCATGATTGTTGACAAACGTTTAGCTGACCCTGAAACATGATGCTGCGTAATGCTAAATAAACCAGTGCTGAGAGTAAATTGTTCAAGTAACATTGCCATTTTTTTAAAATAATAATTTCTATCTTCACATTTTCACTACATATCAACTTTATCATACGCTTGAAAATGTTAGTCCACAATTCTTGCCATGATTGTATACTGTTTTGTCGCATAGTCACACTGCCTTTCACTCCGTAACGGTAAACCGTCTTCTGCTTTTGCGTCTAACGAATTGTTTTGCAGAAACAATGCGTGTAAATATAAAACGCCAATAATCAACCACAGTAGCCGGAAATGTGTACCGTTGAAGATGA
This sequence comes from Seriola lalandi dorsalis, assembly GCF_002814215.2. Classification (NCBI taxonomy): domain Eukaryota; kingdom Metazoa; phylum Chordata; class Actinopteri; order Carangiformes; family Carangidae; genus Seriola; species Seriola lalandi. The sequence continues at coordinate 77,465 of NW_019525497.1, forward strand.
CCTGTCTTGATTATAGATATGCAATTGGTAATATGTTAACATATCGTTCTTCCATAGATGATGACTATTTACAGAATGCGTCTGCCATACTAGACAAGTTGAAAAGCTATTACAGACAAGGAGGGGAGAGTAGCAACCTTTCCAAGCTGCTTCAGGATTACACACAGGTACTTCATCCCATCAAACTTTATTAATTGTCTAGAGATGCTTCATGGGTGATTAATATCTAATTCTTTTTTCTTTCAATTAACCATTTAGTTTACAAAATATCAGAAATTTGTGAAATTTCCCAATTCAATCTTCCTGCAGTCAAGGTGATCTTGAAATGACACGCTGCTTCTGACTAAGAGTTGAAAATACAAAGGTATTCAGTTATGTATAAATATAACTCAGGGAAATATCCTCAAATTTCAGACAGCGAAGCCAGCAAATGCTTGGTAGCTTTGCTTAATTGATGACATAAGCAAATAATAAATTACCAAAATTGCTGTGGCTTATTTTTCGTTTTACCCCTATATACGACACACCTTTGGCCTTTCAGTGGCCCTTCAGTTTAGCATTTGGAGTGAATATGTATGCCCAAGCTGTTAAATAGTTACTTAACTGGGTACAAAGTCGAAAAGGTTGGGTAGATCAAGGAAAATCAAGGGTATGTTAAAGTCAGTGATTAGCTACACACTGTTAACTACTTTGGTTAAGGTGGTCTGTGAAGTGATCTAAACCTCTGACTGAAAAAAGCAAGGTTTGGAGAAGAGGCTACAGCTGTGGCTACCACTTCCTGGCAGATATATTATTACAGTTTCATCCCTTATCAACCTTATTAATGAAGAACTCAATTAAGTAATTTAATGAAAGGAGGGAGGTAACTATTTTTGACATCTTTAACAGATTATTGTAGTTTTGAAAATGTTATAGTTTTTTTCACATTGTATTCATTGTTAGGTGTGTTTATATATTTGTTTTCATTTAGGTGATCCTTGACATCACATTTTATGAAGAGAATAAACTGGTGGACCAGGAGTTCCCTGAGGACTGTTCACCATTTAAAATCCAGCAGCTTCTGCAAGACTTGACCGAGCCAGAAGTTTTGGCAGGGAGGTTAGCACCAGCACAAGAGGTATGTATATATGTGTCTCAAAACGATCTTGTGTGGTGATGTTACTATCTCATTCTACTCTATGTGATCAATAAAGTGTTTAGGATGAAATCAGGATAAGAGAGAACACCAATGTCCAATATATAGTTTGATATCTGAGGAAAAAGATGTGGAAGGCTATAAAAGACATATAAACACAAATGGTCCTACCTACTGCTTGATTATCAGATATTCCTAGTAAGATGTCTATTTCACTTTAATTTTCTCTCTGGTTTATGGTTTCATAAAACAGATTTTTTCACACATTTACTTCTAAGTCATCATGTGACATCACTATTCATGTCTTTGCTCTATGATAGGTGCAGTCTGTGTTGGGGCTCGAGCTGTTAGAATGCCTCTATTGGAGACGTGGAGCTCTGCTGTACATGTACTGCCACACCCTTCATCAACGAAAACAGTGGATCAAGAAAAACAAGGATACATTCCTTAAGGTACCATACTGTGAAAAGATCTAAGTAGATTCAGTAAGTTGTATTTATAAACAAAGATGTGGGCTTGACTGATTCTGCCCCACAAATTGACCTTTTTTTTTGGTGAAAACAATAGTGTACAAGGTTTTTTGTTGGTATGCTGATATTAGGCTTAATGCTCATCTGTCTCTGATATTTTTATCCAGTGTATTCAAGAAGGTGTGCGCTACCTGATGCGGATGCTGCAGGTGAGAAACTCTGTGAAGCTCAATGATGGGGTGGTGCTCCATGACACTGCTACAGCAGGCTTCCTGTCTGAAGGTAAATATGTCATCACTTATCTTTGAATAACAAAAACTTTTGCTCTGCATTTGATCATGCTCACTACCTGCATATGTTCTGCCCAGGCATCTTCTCAGACACACACCTGTTGACGATGATGTACATTGGAGAAATGTGTTTCTGGGCAGTCAAGTATGAAGACTGCAGTGCTGACACAATGGATCGGAAAGAAGATCGGCTCCAGTTTCGGGACATTGGCACTCAGATCCTCAACAAATATGTGCTTGCCTGCGAGGGCCCTCTGCAGGGCCAGGGCTGGAACACGGAGAATGCCAAGGAAATCCTTAGTATTTTACAGTGAACCAAGATGCTCCTGTGTTGAAGTTGCCCTCAGGCACAGATCTAAGTTCAGTATTCAAATGTGTGTCAACCCCAAATAAAAATTGAACCCATCAGGTGGGATGTAATGTTGTGGAAGGTTAAGGGGAGGCACAAGGAGTATGTGAAGAGGAGTCTTTGGATCAGTGTCTACAGGCAACCTAATCCGATTCCAATCGGCTCCTGGCCGAAGCAAGTGAATGAGAGGTTAGAAAGTATAAGATTGGTGGTGTAAAACTGGCAGGGGCTGCAGGGGAGGCTGTTGAATAATTTTTTGCCCTGTCCTGCTGAAAAAGCAGTTATCATCCTGATTACAGACTGTTGACTGGGGCACTTGTTTTGCTCTAAGAATGTGTTATAATAACATTAATATTAATATAAAAAGGTTATTAATAAAATTGACCTTTTTTTCCATTTTTTAAGATTGTTACAAGTTTAAAGATAATCCAGCTGGAAACGAGACATTGCACAGTAACATTTTATTTATTGTTTTGCCATTTTTTGTTATGCTTTTAATATATTATAATTGCATATACATTAAATATGTATGTGTGTATAAACATATACACACAAGAGGCTAAGAAAGGTGTTGAAAAACAGTTTGACAATGATGTATTCATGATCATTTGAAGTATGTTCAGATTTGTTCATACCAGCTTTGTAATGCGCCACTTGTATTCCCATCTATTGCAAGTTCCATTTTTCTGCCACTTGAGTAACTTTGATAGTATAACTATTAGTAGAGAATCTGTGATGTTTGGACAAAAATCATTTTCTGTTTTTTATGTCCTCGTTGACAATAAACACGCGCGTTGTTTTAAGAAAAAAACACATTTATTTTGCATTACAGTTAAAAATTTGCAGTTTGCACATCAGCTACAGATTATTGTAGAACTACATCACCCACAATGCCGCACTATCGCCAGCATTAAGGAAGTGTGACAGTGATAGGGACACGTTCTGTTTGTTGACATCTCTCGAGTCCACTCACTGCACCGTTTAACCAGTTATTTGCACATTATTATCACACATCAGAAATCATGGCAGGAACGATCCAGCAGCTCAGCGAGTCTGTAGTGATCCGCAGTCTCAAACGCTTCAGAGACAGGTACTTCCCAAACAGTGGTAGAGGTGTCAAAGAAGACATGAAGCCTGCTACAGACACGGAAGAAGAAGAGCCACAGCTGGGATTTTTGGACAGCTTACCGGTAGGACAAACACGACTCATAAGAGGGAATATTTTTCCTTTAGTCAACTAAACGACAATGGTTTGAGGTCAATTTTTTTTAATGTCTGTGTTTAAACATCTCATTCGTGGAGGTAGGGCGAAATTATACATTCTAACAAGTTCGACTCTCTATTTCTCCGTACAAATGGCAAAAATCACAACAACAAAAAACTCATATTACTGTAAGTGAGACAAGCGGGGTCAGAGGTCAGTGTGGTGAAATGAAACACATTTCTTCGAGCTTCCTGCCTCTACTCCACTGCTTTTTAAAGGGAAATATTGTATTTCCTCCATTACGTTTATCTGACGGCGTACCGCGGCGTACACGTGAAGATTTTTATCTCTTATCACACAAAACATATAATTATCTTATAACAGATCTGTTGATATTGATTGTCCACTGTTTCCTGCTGTCTCCATGACACTGTTATGCTTTGTTGTCCATTAGCTTAACTGTGGAGATATTTGTGTTAGGCCAATTGTTCAGACTATGTAATAAATTAGAGCTTAAACTTCTCATGGGCACAGAATGAATTAAACACAGCATCCAGCTTGTCATGTGGGCACATACCAGAATATGGACTCACTTGTTAATGTGAGTCCATATAGTGAATATGGACTCACTTGTTAATGTGAGTCCATATAGTGAATATGGACTCACTTGTTAATGGCCTGTCCCCCAAAAGGTGGACCTACAGTTCCTGATTATGACCCTTCTGTCTCCTGCTGTTATCTGCCGCCTGGGAGCCACCAGTCGGTACTGGAGGGCCATGGTTAGAGATCCATTACTGTGGAGATATTTCCTGCTCAGGGACATGCCCTACTGGCCCTCCATTGATCACGTGACCATGCCCCAACTGGAGTTGTTGGATGTACCACTTGTCAATGAAGATGAGAACTTGGATGATAGAAAAGAAGGGGAGGACAAAGGGATGGAATCGAAATTTGACTACATGTCAGAGTGGGTATCTTTTTCTCTTCTCCTGTATCGGGATCAGTTGGTAACTGTTGGACAGAAAGTTTTTTTGACGACTTTTTTTTGCCTCAACAGATACCTGAAAGGCTGCCCATCCTGCAGACAGCAGTGGCTCCCTTCACGACCAGCGTATCAGCTTGTGACTTCATTTCTTCAGTCTCTGGTGCCATCGTCTGAACCACGTTATGCCATGTTTGGCCCTGGCATGGAGCACCTGGATGTCTCTTTGGTCACAAGGCTCATGTATGCCCCAGATGTGCTTCCTGTGTCTGGCACTCCACACAGACAGATAAATGGTGAGATAAATTTGATGTTGAGTGCTGGTGATGAAGGATAAACTTCTCCTGGTCCTTTTTAATCTTTAAAATCCTAACTACCTTGAATCAAAAAATAAATAAATCCAGCTTCTTCTTAAAAAGAGGCTGTCACTGGGATCCAATTGTTGTATATCCAAACTATAAATTGAGACAAATACTATATTAATGAATTTCACACATAGACTCAATCAGGTGACAAATTATTGTAAAACAAATAACTTTATCTTACTTGTTGTAGGTTTATTTACCTACCATTAGGTGGCAGTATTGGCCCATATTTATTATCTAACTTGTCACTATCAGTAAAGATACCCCAAGAATATAACTAAACTAGCCGCTAATGAACCTTCTTTTATCCTAGGTGTCGGCTCAGGGATCAGTTACATGTTCAACAACCAACATAAATTTAATATCCTGACTCTGTACTCAACCAACAGGTAAACTCATAGCATTTAAAGTTATCACATTAGCTGCGTTTGTTTGTTATCTTTCTCTGCATGTTATTGTGGATGTTTCACAGTCATTAAACCTTGTCTGTCTGCAGGGCAGAGAGGGAAAGAGCCAGAGTGGAGCAGCAGAGCATCAGTAATAAACTTTTTACCTGTGATGGAGCAGACGACTCAGGCTACCCAATCTACAGCCCCGCCCCTCAGGTCCAGCAGGTGTGCCAAGTGGTGGATGGTTTCATCTATGTAGCCAATGCAGAGCCAGGGAAAGGTGAGATAAAGCATTTAAATTTGTAGCTTCTGCTTCTACCACGTCACTTTGTGCACTTTGGTTGTTGAATGACCAGCACAGCACATTGGCATGAACGAGCGTGTCGTAAACAGGTGGAGGGATGTCCGAGGTGGCTCAGATCCGGGCTGTGCTGAGCTCTGCCGGGGGTTCCACATCCAGACCTCTGCTGGTGCTCTCCTGTGTCTCCAGAGAAGAACCACAAGCAGTTATGACCACCAGCCAGCAAAATAGCGCATACAGAAACAGGGCCAGGTGTCGAACTCCCTGTGTTGACATGGCGAAGAGACTCGGCTTACCGCAACTGGCTAACCCCTGGATGGTAAGTGTTTGATATTTGGTTAACTGAAAGGCCTCTACTGCATTTATAACCACCCAGTGTCAATATGTGTCCCAGATTTTCAAGCTGTGTTTGTGTTTCTCTTTCTATAAACAGGTGCAGGATACGGTGGCAGAATCCCTGTCAGGTATTCTGGAGGGCATTTCCTGGTTGCTGAGATGTTCCGGAGTCAAACTCTAAAGTAGCTAGTTCCCTGACTCCTGCGGCTGCCAGACGAATTAAAACCACAGACCTCATTGCTGCGTCATACCGACACCAAGACACACTACGGTATTTTTCTTGAGTAATGTGCACCACGTGTGCACTGAATGTCTGACTGGAGCACTGCCTGTGAAATTTAATTAATTGAATGAGCAGCGGAAGAGATGGTTTGCTGGCTATTGTTCATAAGGGAGACCTGACAAAGACCCTGATCTTATTTACAGAATGAGCCATATGAATATGAATTACAGCAGGATAGAAAGTTATACAAACATCTGGGAGGTTCACAGTAACCCCATGAGCTGGTTTTGCTGAACACTAAGTTCTATGGAGCAGCTATAAATATCCTGCTTGAAGTTACACTAACCAAAAGCATTGCTGGTACCTTTACTTCTGACTTGAGTTGTTTATAGTCAGGAGTCTTTTGCCAGCAACCTCCCTGCAAAAAGTCAGCTTATGTAACTTTCAGACAAAACCTGCAGCCGTCTGATCAATGATTTGCACTCTCATACTGCAAAGATGTGGCTTTTGGAGCTAAACTATGATACAAGCAATGGAATTGATTTACTTTGTTTTAAATACTTTATGTTTATGCAATTAAAATAATGTTGCGTTTTGATAAATGGTCAATTCTTTGTGATTTTAAATGTTGACTTTATTTGTTGCACAATTAGTTTGTTCTACAAAATTTTCTGGTGGCTCACTCTTTTATTCTCAAAGCGCGCTTATAACTCACTGTTAAACATCTGACCAGTACATCACTGCTAAATAATTACAATGACAAAATTATTCTATGTATATGAGTCACTTTTTTTTTTTTTTCCTTCATTCTTCTTTCTATCTCATGCACATATTCAAACGTTAAAAACCTGTGCGCAATGGAAGCTATTTACTTTCTACTCACTTAACTAATGCGCCACTCTCTTGCCCTGTCGTTCCTTTCTTCTGAGCTCAGCACTGGCATGTAAAGTTGAATTCACATTTGTATGTCAGCAAGTAACCGTTAGTGCTGGGTTACCGAAGTCGTGCCTTTCTAACGGCCTTTGAGTTTTATTTTTTTTTTATTTCAACATTTTAAGGATGTTACTAACATATTTGCCAAATAGGAAAATCCTGGCAAACTAAGACTTTATTAAATTATATTAAATGACAAAATACAACCAAAGCCAAATCATAAAATGTAACACTGTAAAGAGACACAACTTGCGTCTCCAAAGGATCAGGTATTAAATGACTTCTTGACTAGCAAGTGAAAGGATTCCATGACCATGGAGATAGAAAATGTTGGAAATCAGGAGTTCAGATTTCTAAAGCATAAAGGCTTTTTTTTTTCAAAACTTTCTCCTGCAGATAATTCATATGCACAATTTTTAAAGGACTTGAAAATCTGCCTCTTAATAACATCAGCACATGTGGCTTTTTATGTTATCTGGCAACAGATTCTGCAATATCAAAATGGAGATACAAGCCCACATTTAGACACTCGGCTGGTCATTTTAGATCCGCATTGATTGAAAATAATTCAGTAACGCACTCCATGTCTACTTTTGTTTAAAACTAAATGGCAGCGCAATTGCAACACTTAAATCATCACTACAATAATGTCATAATGTTGTGTTTTTCCTCTGAAAATTACCAACTGTTTCATAGTTAGTGTCCCTGGTGGCAATGTTCACATGCCCTAATGGCATGTGAACACCGCATGCATGACAAGATAATGTGCTTCACTGATGCTCTTTTGTTCTAGTCCCCTAGGTAACCACAAATCATTGGCAAAAGTATGTTCCCCCCACAGCCCTTCCATCAGAAGGTTCCTTAGCCTCAACAATCATTTTCATAGACACAGATTTAGAATAGGAGCATGATTGGTGCAATTTAGGTGCATTAAGCTGAGCTGAATACTGGTGAAGCGGAGATTGATCTTTTTTTTTTTTCCTTTTTTTTTCATCACCGGTGAAATTGAAAGGGAAATGATGGGGGGGCTGCTGTGTGCGTACATCTGTGTGTAGTTTGTGTGTGTTTGTGTAAGAGAGAGAGAGACAGACAGAAAATGACTTTTCATCTCACCATATACCTCTGTTCACTGTAAACAGGATGTCTATCTCTTTAGTCCTCACTCTATTACCTATTGTGTGTTTGTGTGTCAGTGCATGTGTGTATGTGCATGCACGTTCATGCTTACACAAACTGTCAAACAATGAAGGTAGACCACAAAAAAAAGAAAGTACATAAGCCATGGGACCCTGTTTTTAGGGCAGGTATGCAGGGAATAACTGTCTAATCCTACGTTATTACTCTGTGATCCTGATGGAGCCAATGAAGGTAGTGTGACCTACCACTGAGCAAGGACTGGCCACTGGCAAAGTGGAAAGATAGTAAAAAGTGGTTACAGTCTCAATGAATGAAGACGTGAGTGAGTTGCAGTCTACAGATGAACTACTTTAATTTGAATTTAGACTAAAGGAAATAAACTGCACCAGAATTAATGAAGTTACTGTGTGGGTTTGCAGCCAGGATGTGTTGGATCCACTGCTGGAACTTGCTGGGGTAGGATATTTTCAAGGTCTGTTTATTTAGACAGCAGACTGTGGACCATTAGCACACGTCTCCACATAATGGTGCACGGCTGGGGTTTGGTGGGGGAGGCTCCCGGGCCATGTTTTGGTATTGCGAATGAGTACCAGACCTCCAGCTGCTTCTTGTCCTCCACAACCAAAAGGGGGCCTCTGGGATATGATGTCACAAGGAGGAAACCCCTATTTACTGACCCGAGACATCTGCAACGTTATGAGGAAAGTTAGCATACCATGCATGTATGATGTCTATTGAGACCACCAAGAATGCTGTGTTTTGAAATGGCTCCTAACAACATAAAGCCTTCTCCTTTGTGCTCAGCAGACATTGAAATGACAAACCAAATTCCCTTATGAAACTTATTAATGTAGCATTTAAGATATCAGAATAGTTCTCTTGTCTGTGATCTAGGTTTTGCTGTAATGCCATGGGAGAGAGAGATGTGCCTGTGTGTGCAAACAGACTTTTAATAAACTTCTTTATACAGCCTGAGGCAATAAGCAAAAAAAATAACCAGCAGTATTGCACAGACAGTCTGTTTACTTATGTAACATGACGAATATTTTGACAGAGGTATTTCCTATATATTCCCAGAGGTCTTCCCTGCTAAATGAAACTTAAGTTTTCTTGCTGTTGGACATGTATAATGTCTCATTTTATGGCCATGCTTAAGTTGGTTTACACACAACTATTCATTCAGTATTGGTAAGATATAGTTAAATATTGAATCTGGAGACCCATATGTACCAGGTAGTATAATTGCAAAAGAAGCAGGGCTTTTCTTATGAACAGTTATACAGAAATTAAATCAAAAGATGCTTTCTGTTGAGTACATATTATTGAAAGCATTGTTTGTGTGCACCCACATAAAAGAATAGATGGGGTGGACACACTAAAAGCAACAATTGCACAATATAAATCTAGAATTATGCAGTGACTACTCCTGTTGCCTTGCTTATATTAAGCCTTTGTTGAAAATGTATCCGTGCTTTCCTAGGCTGTAGGTTGTGGTGGTGCATAATGTGCACTGAATGCATACATGCCAGCTTATTTATTAAAATCAGGCTGTGTGCCATTAATGCAACGTTGGTGCAAAGATATTGCACATGTAGAATTGACACGAAAACATGAGCAACATATAGATGCGAAGTGAAGTAACTACTATTAATCTAATGAAGATTTGTTGCTGTGTCAATAAATGTTTGACTTGAAAGAATGAACTTGGCTCTAAGCACTGTTCAGAAGGGTAAATACAGTAATCACAGCAACCAACTCTGTCTCACTTCCTTTTCGGACTTCCTCTTTTTACCACCCTCTCCATCTCCTACCGTTCCTCTTTATCACCTTTGTCCCATCCCACCCTTTTCACTCTCTCCTCCTTTCATTAGAGTTAAGTCCCTGATTTGTATTCCACGATAACAGCAGAGATTAAAGTAGGCATTGAAAAAAAAAACATCATTTGCATGATGTATTCACTGATTAGGCTAAGCGTCCCTCTTAATTGGGTTGTTTTGCACATGGTGGGGCTCTCATGCTGATACTCTGTGGATCTTGCTCATCCCATGCAATCTCACCAGTTCACTTCAATTTCCTCCCTACTTCACTGCATCCATTGCCACCTACCTCCTGCTGTCATATATATATGGCAGGTTAGGGACTCGTGATACTGGATTAGGGTTCAGAACTGTTAGTGGTGAATTATTTGTGGATCACTCTGATCCTATCAACAGCTCTGTAATAAAGAAGATATGGAACCAGGAGCACCGTGATGTGTCCTTAAATTAGCTGCTGCTGCTGCTGTTGTTGTTATTTCTATGTGTGTGTGTGTGTGTGTGTGTGTACGTGTGTACGTGTGTACGTGTGTGTAGGTGTGTGTGTGCGCCCTGTAGCCATCTCCTCTCTTTTATCCTAATCCAATAGGCAGCAGGGTGCTGACACAGTTGTGAATGGTCACACTTGCAATGTGAGCCAGTACTAAATGCATTACAGGTGACTTGAAGGGGATGACACAAAGGGCACTCTTTCATTATGTGGAAAATAAAAATAGACTGCCAAACATGAAAGACATGGTATTGCAGGAAACAATTTATGGCTGTGACATACTATATGTTACCTGAGGCAACTATGAGCAGTTAGGTGGCTCAGAAACTGAAAACTAAACAATCTTGTAAAACAACCATTTATTTAATGCCTTAATTCTGATGAGAATTTAAAAAAAAATCTCTGGAAAAGTGATTTTTTCATTTTTTTATTTTCATTTTGTCAACAAGTTCCATGACAAAACAAACAAACAACATGTGTAACAAGGCAGACCTCCACTGCTGCCAAAAACCTAAATAGATGAGACACATTATTATATTGGGTGACATGTTCCTTGATTACATCGAACTTGATCACTGTAGACTGTATTTTTTCAACTGATCCTGCATACATCATCCCCCTGCTCTAAATACTCAGTCACACCTAATCCACCGCTGAAAATAGTCCCCAACAGAAGCACCTTTTTTTTCAATTTACTTCAGTTTGACTAATGTTTTCTAAAAACTGTAGTGCTCAGCTGTTTTAGAAACTGATTCAGCCCATACAAAAAATGAAACTACATATGACCCATTTTAAAGATTCACGTTTTCAGAGAAGTGGTGGAGAAGTTAGAAAGAAATGAGAGAGTATTGCTCTTTACTCTTCTTTGCGCTTCATCTAATCCAAAGTGTCATTAAACCCATGCATGTGGTGAACTAAATTAACTCAAAACATTATCACTTAATATGATTCTTTTAATAATCAATCATCTCAAGCTGGGAAAACACCTGCTGTAATGGGTGATTTAAGAAAAACCAAAAAAAAACAAATAGTTTTGATGATTACTTTAACTACCATTACCAGAACTCACAAAACATCCCACTGAGGATGTAGCTGTAGGGCTTAGCTTGGAGGCAACCCAGTTCAAGCCCTCACAGTGACATCAGTCTGTTGGCCAGATGTATTGTTCTGTTGTCACATTCAATACAGCATAAGTCCACATGATCACTCAAGAGCAGACAAACATGAGTATTCCATAACAAAGGAAGTAATTCAATGGACGCCCCCACTCTCCTCCAATCAGAGCTCTCATGCCCCATAACTGACCAATAAATGGACATTTTCAAGGGTCATTTAATACATCCTAATTGTTTGCCAATATGTCTTCCTCTTTGGTAATTAATGTACAAAGTGCCTCAAGTCCAGTGAAAGGTAAGCCAATGAGAGTAGCTATTATTACTTGAATTTTCCTTTGTTTTAACATGGAATAATGTCAATAAAGTTGTTGTGCGTGTTGAAAGATGTAAACACTTGTAAACCCCATTAGATATATTGCAATATTTCAGTGTGCTATAGTTAGTTATAGATGACAGTATTCGTACATGAGAGCAGCCTTCGTGTCTCATCTAGTGTTTTTATGTGCACTGCAGGCTGGAGGATTTGGAAAAGCCAGGTCATAACTCGTAGACCTTGTAAACGAAAAAGGGACAGGGATATAAAAATACAAGGACGGCTCTGCTCAGTGCAGACAGGCCAATTCCATTTCTTCCCCCTCATGTCACAAATTATGTCAACAAAGAATCGGTGCATTGGCAGGAAGAAAAAAGGCAGAAAATACAGACCCCAAGCCCACCTCTGTGTCTCTGACGTCTGTGACGTTTGTCTCTGCCTGTTTGTCTCTGTCTTTGTCTAACCTGTTCCAGTTCACTCTGATTTCTTAGTACTAAGATATCCACTTACACCATTAACTGGGATGTATTGGAAGCTTGAATAAGCCATTAAACTTGTTTGTTTATCTTATCATAGGCTGACATGATCTAACTTCATAAGTGTACGTGTTCACATAGTGTTTCATGTAAAGTGTGGTGAGGTAGAGCCGCCCTGCAGATTTATACTTGTGTTGCTTTAGCTTTTAATACTGCAATTGGTTTTGTTTACACTGATGGATGTTTGCCTTGGGATGATCATCGATTGAAGGTTAAATCCTGAAAAGAAAAAAAAAAACTACCACAAGGTCCACGCAGGCAAATGGACTACATACATGCGCAGAAAAACCTGCAAGCCAGGAGCAACAGCTGGGTGCATGGGTGTGTTTTTCTCTCACGTGTCGGGGCGGGCCGTCCATACCATTGATGGGTCTTGAGTTGGAAGGGGGGTGGGGGATGTATGTCCACTGACAGCTGAAATTGTGGGCGAGCCTCTCATGGCGTCACTTCTCCAGTGGACCCTCCACGTGAGTCCCACACAGAGGAAGGCTATGTTTTTTAGGTACAGGCGCAGCCATTCACAACATGCGGTTTGTGATTCTCAATGAATGTCATTTGCATATAGAAGCAGGCTATACGTGCAGTGGTGGGCCGTTACCTGTTACTTGTATTGAAACATACTTAGCACATACTCAGGTAAGTTAACAGAGTATGTCTACTTGTTAGGGAACTAGTTTGCTGTAGACTGACGTAACAAAGCTGCCCCCTAACTGAAATACTAATAATGATGATGATGATGATGATGATAATAATAATAATAATAATAATAATAATAATAATAATAATAATAAAAATAATTAGTATTATTATTATAAGTAGACTAAACAAGAAACAACAAAAATGTATGACAAAAATTACTCGAAAGTACTATTTTCTAATATCTCACAACCCTCCCAAGTAAACAGCTTAAGGGCCAGTTACAAAGATACAGTCCTGAGGGTTTTCTATGTTTCTGTCACTGCGTGTGCCTACGTGGCCAGAACATTAAAACTTTCAATATGCAAAAAGCCTCATTGGTTTAAAATTTAAAGTATAGTCAAGATCTTTAACCCTCATTTTAAGGCTCTAATATGATGCAATGCAATAGCTATTTAAAAATGTTTATTTGCCACTTAATCTAAGTGGCACACTTAGACAGTAAGCGTGGCAGCAGTGGGTTTTATTTTGGATGTTTGGCCCGGCAGGCTCTCTCTCTCCCTGGCCGTCCCCTCTGAGCTCATCATGGAGTGGAGTGGATTGCTGGCGGATGAGGGCGCTTCACCGCCATGTGAAACACACACTCGCTGTGTCTCAGCGTCGCGGTGTGTGCAGCCAGCCCTGAAAGTAGGCTAGATGATGAACTGAGCAGCGGACAGGCCCTAATACACAAATCGGCAAGAGGGAAACCGGCACCAACCCGATCCAATGTTTTGGGTGATGTGAAAATCCTGATCGGAGAGATCTTTATTCGGGCCGAACGAGGCTGAGGTGAAGAAGCAGCAGGACTTTTCGTGCTTGTTGGTGCTCACGCTGGCCATCAGATGACCAAGTTCTGAAAAGTAGATCTACGCTGTCCTTGCAGTTTTTCGGCTCGAGACTTCGTAATATAAGTAAGTGCGTTTGTGTTTGTTTGTTTTTTTTTAAGCGTTCAATGCATCTTTTTGTGCTCATGCCTGAAAAACTCAGTTTCTCGCATCTTACGCACGACCCGTGAAACTTAAATTGCTTTACATTTTTCACGCACCAGCCTACTCATTGTAATTTTTTTCACCAATCAGAAACTTTAGCACGCGTAGCTCAATGCTTGACACTTAACTAAAGCCCACATCAAAATCACAGAAACTTGAGGTTGTCTAAGATTCCGCTGCTATTTGGTGTTGCGAGAGCAGTTGGACAGTCTGGAGATGGGATGAAGTGACAGCCATGGCTGGTTTTGGCGGATGTAGCCTTTCTCTATTTACCTGGTAAGTTATTCCTCCCCTTAATGACAGCACCTGATGAGTTTTATTTAGTCTGTTTTAAACAACATAGGGATAAATATCAAATCGGGGGGGAGAAAGGGAAACGTGACTGAAATGAGAAAGAAATGCTGGGGGTCTGTTTAAAGAGCATCTCACACCCAGCTGAACCCAGAATATTAAGAAACATTCTGTAGTGTTGCTTAATAGTTGAAACAGTCTGGTGTGGATGCAGAGGGTGTGCACTGGGATGATTTTCTTTCAAGATCCTCTCTTCAAATATTTTTGATCTATTAAATCACAATACAATAATGAAAAGTGTCGGTTAGAAGTTGCCATGACGAGATCACGATGATGCCTTTTAAAATGATCATCAACAGTCCCAAGGGAATTCAGTTTGAAGTGATGTGAAACAGGGAAAATCAGCAGTTTTAGGATGAGCTGGAGCCAACTAATAAGTATAAGAAAATACAAAGAAATTAAGAAAAATATATTTAACAGTGTTAAATAATTAAATAGTCTCCACACTACATAACTAAATTCATAACACTCGTTTAGTGCAGATGATTACTATCCAGTATTGGCTGTAAGAGAAGTTTGCATGTTTTCCCCCCTTTGCCTCTGTTGCATTTCTACTACCTGCTTCAGCTTTTAGCAGTTTTCAGAGCTTTTTCATTTCAGTTTCCCTTCTCAGTTTGTTTGCTCTTCATCAGTGACTGGCTGACTGTTGTACTGACCGCAGGAGAACACCTTTCCTGTTCTGCTGTTTTAATTAGGAAGCACACCACACTGTGATTAGATACAATGTGCAGACTTAGTCACTATAGAAGGCCCTGTACAACGCTGGCTCTCAAAGAATTTTTTTTTCTTTGTTTTTCTTTTGTTGGAAAAAAGTTTTTTTGCAGTTTGACCTGTTCAGGTTTCAGGTCAAATTTCTTTTTACTTAGGGTTTGTTTTTCCCTGTAGCAGGATAATTCATTTCTTTAGAGATGCTTTTATTGCTCTGTTGAGTCTCATATATTTAGTTGTGATTTGTTTATTAACTTAACAACAATGCTTTCCTCGCAGTCTTCCTCTGTAATGGCTCCAGGTCATTACCACACAGCTGTTTAAGATACTGCCTGTTTATTATGTCCAACTTGATAGTTTTAGTTTGGAGGCCAAGTCCTTTTAAAATCTCCCACACTGTTTGACAGGTGTGATCTTGTGCATTTCACCAGCACATTTTTCCTTTAAGACAACATCTTCTGATAATATTCACCTGGATACAGCCGAAACATGTTTAGTGGGATTTATTGTTGGAATGCTGGCTCAGTGAGTACTAATGCGCAGAGAAAGCACGATGAGGCAGCCATTATACCATCCACTACGTAACAGAAGTACGAGATGTTTTAATAGATGAGGCGAGGAGACGTCTGCTCCATCAGTTTCTGTCTCAGTGTTTGCCACACACCCACGTACAACATTAATTACAGCTGTTATGTTCTATACCCTTTGACAGCAGTGCGCCACTCGAGAAAGCATTAGATTTCTACACAAATCCTTGTGCACATGGACTTCAGTGATGTGCACGGTTGTCAGGATATGCTCGTGCGTCTGATAGTAAGGGAAAATTGCAGGATTTAGAGCGAATTATAGCGTGCACATCTATACTTAGTCCTCCAACACAACAGTGGGTTGATAGAGACTTTTATGTGTTCTTTCAGATAGGATTGAACTCTACAGCCTTTAGCGCTGAACGTGTATCATTCAAAAGACAGTAAATCATTAAAACATACCACATACAGGTAAGTCAACTTGTGACTTTCAGTTCAGAATAGTTTGAAGTAATTGTCTCTGAAATGACCAAACCATGGTAACCAATTATTTTAATGATGCCAAGCAGCTGTAACAGATGAAGAAGTTCGATTTTTTTGTAAAATTTTACATCACAGCTATTAGTTTCAATAACTTAGACAAATTGTTGCATGTCTTACACACACACACACACACACACACACACACACACACGCACAGAGAGAGAGAGAGAGTGGAATGCTGCAAAGCAGACATTTTCCACAAAGATCAATTTTCAGATCTGTGCAAGCGCACACTTTCTCTGTCTCTTCTGCATTCAGTCTCTCGTGTTTACTTTTCATCCGTCTTATTCTCACTCCAATGCGCACACTTGATTTTATACACACACACGTGCACGGGCGTACATACAAACACCCGCTCTCTCTCCCTGTCCTGCCTCCACACGCACAAACTGTAGCAGGGTTTGCAGATGTGTGTCCTGATCTGCTTCCAGCAGAGGCTCTTCTCATGCCAGTGTGCTGACTCTGAGTTTTCCACTCCCTCTTATGAAATAAGAGTAGGAGACATTAGAACCATCCAGTAGCCAGATCTGAATGCCTGAGAGCACACACAGATGCACATACACACAGGTTAAAAATGCACACACACACACACACACACACACACACTTTGAACACAGGTTAATTAATGTATATAAATATATCCAACAGTCCAAGGCTATCAGCAGCAGCTGGTTGCTGTAGTTTTTGGGCCCCAACTCTTGTCTGAGCGTCTCTGCCAATGTGGACTCTTCTTCACCACTGTCTGGCTCAACATGCAGACTCATGTTGAAACCTGTGGTGTGTTTACTCAAATTTTGTTTATTTTAAAGAAAGAGGTCAGCAGTGAAAAGAAGGGTCGAGGGCAGAAAATCTGTTTGCATGATTCTTGTGTAACTTTGAGAGACTCAACAGTGGACCTTGGACCACTTTGTGTATGTGTACTCACAAACATGATTAGTTTGAAATGATAATGTTACACTCCACAATATTTGTGAAATAATATCTAATGTCTGTCTTACAGGCATAAAGTAGAGCCTCACCTTGCTGAGGCAGAGTGATTAAAGATGCTCCATGACATTAATGTACTGGGTGCCAGGTGCTTGAGAGTGTATGGATATACAGTGAAAGGCATGCTGGGTTGCATGTGGTGCATATCATCAAGTTAAATAACACATATTCAGAAATTTTTGTTTACATTTGTCTCATTTTGCTGAAGTTGTAGTTATTATTTTGGTCGTGTCAAACTCTAAAAACAATCAGGCAAATCATCCAAATTTTCAGCCCCCCAGGCATCTTTTGTTTTTTTTCAGAGCACCTGCATTTTTTCTCTAAAATTCTAATTGGTGACTCAGACCTTAAATGACTCAGACCTTACTTTTTCTTTCCTCTCAGCCTGTCTCGTGTGGCCATTTTGTGAGTGCGTTGGCTTAAAATTTCACAGTTGACAAGTCACATTGGTGGAGTTCGCACTTTAACGTCAGGTGATCTAAGAAAGCACAATGGTCCTCTTTTATGGGTATACATTTTCTACTTGTGTGTTTTTTGTTGGAGCTTAATGCTGGCTACAGCACTGGCTAGCTAACATTAGCATATTTTACTCAAAGCGCTTGTTCTTAGACCCTCTCTGTCATTTTCCACCCATTAAAGATGCCTTGTGGCATCACCACTTCATTCTTTTTTCATATGGACTTTATCCCATGATTATAGTTGATTGCCTCTGGAAAGGCCATGAATAGCTTGGGATTTTGTTATGTAGGTTTGGCTTGTAATTCAATGGCTAGTTCCAAAGTAATTAACAAGGTCATACTAAATTGATTCATATCTTCCTTCATTTCTTCTTTAGCCCTCAATAAACCCAGTGAGATAAGCACTTTGAGCTTGGAGCACCAGGGTATTTGTCGCAGTAGATGGACTGCAGTGAATGAAAGACAGGGGCTAGAGAAAGGATGAAAAGTAATAAAGAATTGACAGTTGGTGAGAGAAATATCAGCAGTGCACTAATGGGATGTATTAAATTCACGTTCAAAGACATGAAGTGTGCCTACAACTCCCCGAAAGTCACTGAAAGGCTAATGTAGTCTTGCATGTCTTTATAATGTATGATATTTCTGAAAGCCTGTGAGACCAAAGGCATGGATCAAGTGCTGCTTTTAAAGCCCCTGGAAAAACTATTTGACAAAAGGTGGAGCAAAGGTGAAAAAAATGAATATTTCAGTAAAAAGCAGTATTGGGTACAAAACCTTGTACTAAAGCTTTGTGTAAGTGCAGACCATATTAAGTTTTTCCTACACACCTGCCAACAAAACCACCGATAGCTTCACCAAAAATTCCTTTTTTTTTGATTGAACTCGTAGATTCATTACTTGGAGTTACTTATGAGTAAGCATGTTGGGGTTCTGTGTTTTAAGGCTGTTTAAGTGTACGGTAAAATCTTGGTCTTGAGTGAGGTGGAGTGAAATCGATTTTGAGGCGTGTGAGATCGTCTGAGGGATACTAATGCTATGATGCAAATAAAGATATATGTCTTCTCTCAATGCATCGTAGGACTGTTGTGTTGAATTGATGACTTTCAGAGAGATTTTCACAGTTGTGTACTTTGATCTTAGACATCCCAAAACTGCACAGTGCATAGGAGCGTTTACTTGAGGTTAACTGAAATATCTTTGTTAGAGTCTGTAGTTTTGGAGTGTCTGACTCCCTCTGAAGAGAGTTGTCCATGTTGTTTTTACCTACAGTAACATTAGTGGCAATGATGTCACACTCTCTGCTTTTCCCACCCTATTTCATCTGGACTAAGCATTTCACTCCACTCAGTTAACCACCATGGCTGTCAGAGACACAGAAAGGCAAAAGGAAAGAAAAACTGTAAAGGCTGATGTTAATCATCAGGCAAATGCCCCTGTCTTCTACCTTAAGAGTGTGTGTGCGTTCCTGTTTCACATGAGTGTCTTACACAGATTGAGGCTGGCAACTCTTTGAGGGTTGTAAGTGTAGAGAGAGTCCATCACAGCATGTGGTCATAATCCCATTTAGGGGCAACCTTGTTTTTCTGTGTGCTTTTATATGTTTATGCGTGGATGTAAGCGTTTGTATAATCATGTTAATGAATGTATGGTGTAGAGTTTACATCCCTGCTTTCCACCCAAAGTAAACATCCACACGCTTACGATACTTTCTATTTTGCCTTTCAGGTTTTTCAGGATGTTACTGTCAATTACTATGTATGTTAGTATCAAATATTTAAACTTTCCTTGCAGCTCAGTGGAAATAATTAAATAAATATTAGTTTCATAAGCCATAATTGCAACAGCTGATGTGCAATTGTCAGTTTTGTTACAATCATATTCATATTTAAACTGCATTATTTATATGCATGTCTTTATGGTAGCAGTCTTCCTCTGTATGTCGTCACGCAGGATATAAGCAAAATATGGACCCACTTGTAAAACATTCCTCCATAACCAAAATTTAACAGGGTACTTTCAAAGCCACTAAAAATTCAGAAACCCTTTTATTATTCATAACAATAGCTATAATTATAGAATAGCATTTATAGGGAAATAATTTAATGTTATTATAGATAACCATTAAGATTTCTGAAATACTGGACTAGTACCGTCCTGTCTCTTTGTTCAATAAATGCATCCAGGCAATGGATCATTTATCTTAATGGATCAAAAACACAATAGCTCAGCAAGAAAACATGGACTGACTGTAATACTGAGAAAAGTGAAAACTTGAAAATCTACAATATTTCAAAAAGTGGTGTACAAAGGTGTGATACTAATCTGTACTCCTAATGCATCCGTCATATATCCTACAGACCTTTTCCACTGCATGGCACTGGCTCAACTCAACTTGACTCTATTCAACCTTTTTTGGTTTTCCATTGGGCAAAAGTTGTACATTTAACTGTTACTGTTGGTATCAGTTCCACCGAGGTTCCAAGCGAGCCGAGGCAATACCAAAAAGGTGACGTGAATACTCAGCAGTCCACTGATTGATCAGACAGATCCTGTTACATTTCTGTTAGTTATTGTACTATACTTTCAGTATGGAAACCCGCAGAAATTGAGGAGTTGTAGGCGTTTCTCTATTTAGTGTCTCTTTGCTATGCCTCCGTTGTTCATGTGTGTCGTGTTGAAGATGACCCCACTATGACTGCATGTGTCATCGCTATAGTAATGATGCTGCATTGAGGGGATGCTATCTGCAGTGGGGAAAGAAAGTACCTGGTACCAAAAGAGAGTAGAGTTGATTCAAGTTTTTTTTTTTGTACACAATAGAGCCAAATCTCTCCCACTATATTTGTAATGAATTCAAAAGCAACAGGCTATATCATATTAGATCAGATATGACTTCATAAAAATCTGTCCATTATGTAGCTGTCATTCTGTCTGGATACATTTTTTCTTCATAAGTCTGATTGTTTAAAGAAATTGTACATGCTCTCCACATTTTCCCCCTGGGTCATGTGCCCACCACCCCCCTTGCAATGACCCCCCACAGTTTGAGAACCACTATCCTAGCAAATTAGTGCACTCAGTCCTCTCTTTCTGCTGTGTCTTTGGTGGAACCTCATACTAAACTTGGGCTTGCAACATTGCTCTGTGTGTGCGTGCGTGCGTGCGTGCGTGCGTGCGTGCGTGTGCCTGTGCGAATACTTTTCTTCTGCAGATATAGAAGGGACTAACACAGACATGATGTGACCTCTCACCCCCTAACCTTTCTTCTTCTTTGGCTTCACCCTTACACCACCATCCCATCTGTTCTTAACCTCTTCCTCCCTCCCTTGTCAGCTCCTTCTGAACAAACACAGATGATTAATAGAAATTTGAGGAAACATAGGAGAAGCATGGTGCTGGCAGTAGGATGCCAAGGCAAGATGTACATCTGTGTATCAGTATGTGTGAGGCGCTCATGTTTCATGCATATGTGTGTGTGTGTGTGTGTGTGTGTGTGTGTGTGTGTGTGTGTGTGTGTCTGTGTCTGTGTGTCTGTGAGTGTGTGTGTGTGTTATAGGGCAGAGGTAGTGGAAGGAAGGTTGACCACAGAGGCCTTAAATGTTTATCAAGGGACCCCAGGCAGCCTGGGCTGAGCCTCCCTCTTTTCTGATTGGCTTAGGCAGCCTTCCCTCGAGTCTGTGAGCCGGTAATTGGCCGAGAGTGGGAGAGGAATGGGGGAGAAACGTGAACGAGTTGGAGATGAAGCACCAGCCTTGCCAGGGCTTTCACAGACTCTTTCACATGAGAGAGGGGGAGACTAATGTTGGGATTAACATGAGGCCACATGTTGGAATGGAGGGGCTGTTTGGCTCCCTTTTATAAAACTTTGGTTCTTCAACTGATTAAAGAATGTAAGGCAGTGTGGAAAAAAAAGGCTAAGAACTTAAATCCTCCCAGAGTCATAAAGGAAACTGGTTTGAAAATGCTCATCAAAGTGTTGTTAAGTTCACCATAATAATGGTGCTTTAGCTTTTGATGAGGGGAGAAGAATTAGATGTTTTCAATTATGATTTTAGAATAAAAGATGATGGGAGAGAAAGACAGACGGGGTCTGAGAGGATCTGAAGACGGATTTGGGCAAAATGTCAGATGTAAAAAAATGAGCAGTGATTGATAATAAAAGGAGCTTTTTAGTGAGGCCAGACAAGCTTGCTGCTTGCTAACATGAATTCTTTCATTATTACACTGGGCTTGTATGGCCACTTCAAATACATAAACACACACACACACACACACACTGAATGTTTATATTGGTGTAAAATTTTGTTGGTCATTGCATTAGTTAAATTTGCATTTGACATTGTGTCCAGTTTTACAAACTTTGAGCAACTTGAATTTTGCAATGAAATAGATTTTTTTTTCCTGTTTCTATGTGCTTGGTTCAATGTTTTTGTGGTTTATTTATTTTTGCTGTAGTTTCACTTAATATAGATTTTTCTTTTTCAAAATCTGCAGTAAATCTAATCCAGAGTAAATGAGTGGCTGGCAATCTTACTGTATTTAGGTGCCAGCGTTTGATATATGCTGTTACATGAACACTCATATGAACTTTGCCCAGGGATTTTCTTGCCAGTAAGTCTCGCAAGGCTCCATCCAAGCTTGTTGGTCTTGAAAATGTTCCTGAGGTGGCTACACTGTTGCTCAGTTGTTGTCACTCTATATAAGTAAATATACTGTGAAATGATCTTTTGGTTTACTATTTCTAGGCCCAAACTCTTTTTTCCCCCCATAATGAGAATTTGATGTGCTGTGTAGCACACTGTAGTTATATGGCTTTTTTCAGGCCACACCAAAACTGGGGAAAATACTGGCAGTGTTGCCCTCGGAAACAACCTCCACGTTTGGGGTTGTTGGCTACCCAGTGAAAAGTTGTGGAGACACAGCTGTAAATAGCCAAGGGTGCGGACAGAAAGTTTGGCCTATATTTAGAGGTTGGACTTGACTGGTAGAACTTGTCCGCCAACACCAGCTTATTGACCGGGAAGAGTTTGTCAGTGTTTTTCTATATCACCGTCCATATGCTTATTATAGTTGTAGGTAGATAGCCTGGGTGAGAGAGAGGCAGTCACCACACTTCTGTGTTAAAGGTTTTGTTGGGAAATTCAAGTGTAGTTTTTAGAGGGGGAGTTAGGCTCAGGGGAAATATGACTGCGTTGGTCTGTGGTACAAATTTTTTGCCAAGAAGCCTTTCTAGATTATCCTGTGTTTTGCTAAACCATGTGATGATGTGATGACACCATAAGCCATAACTACAGCTACTTGTTAATGTGAAATAGTTTTGATTTGGTATTAGAAAAGCTTACCACAGATAAACCACGATAGCAACTAGCTGGTGAACATGATGGAAGATTTTAGCGGCTGCTGAGCCTTATTTCTCTCAGGAGTTGGTGGAGACCAAAAACAGAGGTACAAGGAGAGTGTTAAACTTACATTCACAAGGTGGCCATGAATGCTAGTGTGGCTCAATGTCTCCTGTATGTATACATAAGCAACTGACTGTTTGCTAACAGTTTTGCCATATTGACCTAAAAGGTGATAATGTGTCATTGTTGTATTCACCCTTTTTTTTTCGACGCCCCCCAAATGGGCAAATGGAAATGCAGGTTTGATATTACCACATGTGGAGTTGGTGCAATTACTGTTTGCCTAGTTTTCATATATATTTCATACTCAACCTACAATAGGTATGATTGTATAAAATCTTTGCCAATAACAAAATGGTTTTAAGTGGGTATAATTTTCAACACATTTACACAGAAAAATATGCTTCATACATACAACTTCCAACTGCCACAGCAGCAAACCTGGTGATTAATTATTCCCTGTCTCGTGTTGGGTTTCACATACACCGGCTGAAAATAAATGGCAGCCACAGTTTGTGCTCATAGGGCAGAGAGAAAGAAAGAGAGAAAAAGAGAGAGGGAGTCTCAGAGTGAGGGAAGGAGGGTTTTTTTTTTCACATGGGCATGTCATCATGGCGTCCAACTGATAATTATAATCACAGTGTCTCTGTCCCTCTCCCATTCTGCCCTCTGTCTCTGTCCTCAGCATCATGGCTGTCTCGTCATCGTCCTCCAATCTCCTGCTCCTTCTCCTAATATCCTCCCTGGATTGGCTGTCCACTCCAGGTTCTGCATTTCTCATAGACCGGCTCGACATAATATCATCAGGTGAGTAACTGGTTTTACTGCTTTGTGTAAAAATTAATAAGCAAGAAAAATAGATTGATATGAGACAAATCATCCTTCAGACAGTTTATCAATCTCTCCTCATTAAACATTAACAAATGTCATTCAGGTTTTGCAACATTCTGTTAACACTTGTTATCACATCTTATGTCAGAAATCAGTTGCAGAATGTTGTGTTTGCTCAGATCCATGTAGAAAGGTTCACCGTTGAGCAAATGCCGCACTTTCCTGGTTTGGCTAGTCAAACAGGCTCGGGATCAATAGAGCCAGGGTAAATATATATCGTCGGGACTTCTCTGTCAAAGTCCAGGAACAGGATGATGCAGGATGTTCAGCCAGCTAATCCAGCTGTCACTGAACCATTTGAAATAATTAGGTGAAAGAATGCTGTGGCTGAGGAAACAGGCCAAACTTAAATTTTGAAATAGTGTACCTCTTAAAAAGCCCTAAAGCAACAGGGGTCCAAGATAGGAATTTTAAATTCAATTATGATGTCTTTTTCCGCATCGTTTCCATGATTGAGGCTCAGTTTCAAACACACAACTGGCTCAGAGATGATGATGATGAATTAGTGTCTTCCACTAATGGTCAAAGCATCTGAGGCTAGAATTGGTTGAAAGTGTGCAGCCCTGCAACCTTGGCCAAGACAGTTCTTGTTTATCTGAAGTCTACCTAGGCACATGATTTAGAGAAATTCTCACAGCCAAGATACTGCAACTTCCAAGAAGGGATCAATTCTGCTGTTCACTTTGCCAGAAAATGTCTCCAAACATGTTGCTACTGTTTTTATTTTTAGGCGTCTTTTTAATCTTGCACACCCTGATGTGAAAATGATGTTTCTTTCCTTCAAGTGGAAATGGTGGAAAGTCAGGCAATGCATTTATTTTGTTTTGGTAAGGATTATTGGACAAAAACATTGAATTAGCAGTTGATCCACATGCCCGTGAGTCATTGATTTGATTAAATAACATATAAAATGGTTCAACTAGATGTACCGGTTTTAAAATTCTTTCTTTCTGCCTTTCTGTCGCTGAACATTTTGGCAAGTCACCATTTTACCAGTATATTCTTAGGTGCATCTGCTCATTGCCATTAACAAGTGAGCCAGACAGCAATAGACAGAGACCTGAGAGACCTCCAAACCATCTCTGGGCAGCCTGTCAGGCGGCTGCAGCACCTGTTGCTAGAATGGAAAGCACGCATGTTACCTGGTCAAACGCTGTAGGAAATTTGGCTGTGTGATATGGGCTCTGAATGAAGGCCTATACTGTACATGTGGGTTTACTGGGTACATGCACGTGTACTTAGCACATATAAATGATTTCTTAGTATTTGCCATCATTAATTCTATATGTTGACTGATAAATGTTGAAGCCTACGGTCACTTATACAATCTGCCGCTTTCTCGAACCCAGTGATCAAATGGTTCAGTTTTGGGGAAAATAAACTGCCGATGTGGCACAAAAGTTTAAGAACGTTGGTTCAATTATTATGTGTTCTGAACACGTTGTTCTTTTAAAGTGTTGAAATAAATTTTGGCCTTTCCAAGCAAAAATCAGTTTGGTGCCAGTGCTGGTAGCCACATTTCTCTGTTTAGCAGGTTTTGATTGTGAACCAGCCCCACCTCTTCTTTTCTATTGAAGAACCTGTTGAACCTGTGGTATTTCTGTGTGAACAACCTGTATTTAAATTAATTGATTGTGGTCTTAGTCTTAATTTGGGTGGTTGGGGTGGGGTGGGGGGCAACAGGCTCTGTAAGGTAAGGGACTTTGTTAGTTTGGTGAAGCTGAGTGAGAATCCCACCTGAGAATCAGAGGTCGTGTCCTGTCAAGATACTGCCACAGTCATGTGACAGCATGTGAAAACAGGGCAAGGTCTACCAGTAATGTGTATAAAACGTTATATTATGAATATGATTTTATAATATTCACACAAAACAGCTGATTTCAGCACATTGTCTGATTACATTTTAAGATGCCATGTCATATTAAAAGCACTAGTGTAAAACAGATGGGTGTGCCTGCGCTCTACTGTAAATTGGTAAAAGCTCAGAGTTTTGATCTCTGTGCCTTTGCACTCAGGCATTCTGCCTTTGACTTTGTAATTTGCTCACAAACTGCAGCAAATGTCTTTATCTCTGTGGGTTCACATTACCTTTCCGATAAGCACCCAGACAAACCACTGATAACGTGCTGAGGTCGCGCCATCAAACATTCTGACTGGTCCACCTTCAAACGTCAAAATGGTCTCGAGCGAGCTCTGTGGTAATGTTGCCCTGGTCTTCCTCAACAACCGTTGAAACATCTGTAAACACAAAGCACCCACTGATGGGGCGAGCAAACACACGCAGCCTGTGCCTTTCTCAAGTTTACCACTGTACAATCTCTGATCCCGACACCTGTTTTCTCCACTAAAACAGTCTATATCTGACCTTTTACCCACCACTCTTTCTCTCAGATACATCCAGTATGTTGCAGAAATCATTGGATCTTGTTGAGCACGTCAATAACCCTCAAAACTGTGCTTTTGGGCTTGTTTAAAATCATTTTGTTGTTTCACTTAAGAGCTTTCCTGGAATTTTGTGGGTTATACTGTTTCTGCCGCATTTTTATGTCTGTTGTCAGTCGAGCCACACAACAAGCCAAGAGTAGACTTTTGGAAATGCTCCTATATATTTAAAGGCTTACCAGAGTAATTATAGCCAGTGGCAGCCATTTGTCTTGATCTTGTTCTTTCACACACACATACACACACACACACACACACACACACACACACACACACACACACACACACACACACACACACACAACACACACACTTGCTTTTTCTTTCCCCCAGCCTTCCCTGAGTGTCTGCCTGTGTGTTTCAGGAGGACTCGCTCCTCAGGCCCATAGATTGATCCTGTTGTGTGAGGCTGTGTTCTTGGCCACAGAGGTGGTAACCAGTGGTAACCGTGCAGAGGTTTGGTCTGCCTGGCTTGTACACACAATCTACAGTTACATCTGCTTCAAAGACAAGCCGTGGGTGTGTTTGCTCTGAGCAGCGAAATTGAGACCTTGTGTGGGATATGCTGTTTGAAGTTAAGCATAAAGTTGGAAACTTTAAAGGGAAGAGAGAGAAATGCATAGGCCTACTGTGAGATGGTGGGAGGGAGAATACATGGTTGAAGAAATGCTCTGTAATGGACAGATCGATGCAAAGAAGCAGATCCAGCAGCAGCGTGTAGGCCACATGTCCTTAGCTTAACAAAAGTGAGTTTAAAGGGAAAGTAAATGTAAAAGAGCAAAAGTGAAAGTGGAACTTTCTTAATTAAGAAGATCAAAAGGACACTTAATTTTTCAATATCAAATTACAAAAAATCTTAACACTACAACCTCATAACCTTGTTCAACAGTATGTCCAGCTGTTCATTCCATATGTCTAGACAGGTATGGTAAATTAATAAAAACGTATGATATTGTTCTTTACTCATAATATTTTTCAGTGGGTAAAATAATTGGTGAAATGTTTGCCTAACTGGTGATTATGAAATTAACTCCAGCTCCGTGTCTGACCTGCAGTGCAGCAGCATTTTCTTTTTCTCACACATCGGCACCTGACTGTGACTGACTGGGCTGTTTGTCTCTACTATTCCCAACTTAAAAATTTCAGGTTCTTTCTTCTTTCTTCTTTCAAGATTGTGACAATTAGCTTTGATCAATTACCACAAAGCAGAGTGATGCAATCAATTGATCACCTACCGAGCTGCATCAGACAGATCCTCATCTTGTTATCAGTGTAGTTAGTCGATGATGGTTTCATCAATCACTTCACCCATTTAATGTGCAGCATTTGCTGTGTAATGTAGACTTTTCCACTATTGTTTTTTATAAAGAATTAAATCATTTGTTCACACATTAGCAGAGGCACATTTTATACCTTTCATAAAAATCTCTTGGAAGCATCTAAAGAAAGTCCATCACATACAGGTGGAGAAATGTCCAGTTTTTGATCACCTATTGCTCTTAGTTCATTTGACTTTACTCCAGGTGTTTTTTGTATGCTAGCTGCTTGGAGCCCACACACACAGTCAACTGCATTATACGAACATGGGTTAATGATGAAAAGTAACCATTAGCCCTCTGATTGTTATGGGTGTGTTCTTAAATTTAATCTGGACCGGGCAGAGCATCAATACTGTAAAAATACTGTCAAAGACAAAGTCCTGTAGTAAATCATTTTTTATTACATTTATTTTACATTTCCATCATTACAAAATCAGTCTATAATGGTGATTTGTTCAAAACAATGCTGCTGAAGTTTGATACTCAAGAATGTAAATGTGAAAAAATAGAGCAGCGTGTTAATTCTGTTCTTATTTTTTTTTTTTTTTTTTTTACAAAATAACTGATAAGAGTTCCTTTAAAGTACCTGATTGATAGGCTATATTGGTAAAAAAATAGTTGTACTGTTAAAATTTTAACGATACCCAGGAGATATATTTTCTAAAGATAGACCCCAAAGAAAACATATAAAGGGAAAATAAAAATGGAACCTAATATGGAGCCTTGTGGCACTTCACAGGAGATGGGTGCAGAGGAAGGTCACACATTATCAATTCTAAGAGTTGATCTGTCTTGAAGGTTGGAGGCAAACCACTGAAGGGCCTGTCCCCGAATGCCAACAGCGTGCTTGAGACGGTCCAAGAGGATGGAGTGATCAACTGTGATGAAGGCAAAATAATTAAAATAGTGTAATAGTGTAAGACAAGAGTTTTAGAGTGTCAGTTATTTAAAAAGAAATGGCCATGGAGTCATAATCACTCATATCTGAAATGGGGATCTCACACCTCACTGTAAGGCCACACAGGCAGCAGCTGAATTTAACATGTGGCCTTGTCCCGTGTGAAAATGTCTGACACCCTACTGAAGTGTGGATGGCAGCCTAGTGGAACAAGCCACGATAAAAAAAGACAGACAACGAAAGGTGAGGAGAGAAAATGTGTGTGCACAGGATGTGCAGGTGTCCATGCTACAAGCCAGACACCCCTGCTCATCTATATTTACTCTCACTTGGACATAATATGACATAACTAAACCAATACCCTGGGCTGTAATGGCATTAGAGGAGATTAACATCATTAGTTCAGGCAAAAAAATTGCTGGGACCAGAGTAAGCTGACTGGGTCACTGCATGGTTAAACACACCAGATTGTGTCTGTTAGACTTCAAAGCTAAGAACACTGATGGGAATGAGGATCAGATGGAGCGAGAACTTGTCATCCTGTGGGCCCAAACTCTAATAGGGAAGCAAAGCCATAGGTCCTGTTGTGTAACTGGGAGGAAAGGCAGGACATATTCAAGGAATTGGACAATGGCACTTTGATATTCTTTGTCGGTTTTTGTTTTGAAGGTGGAAGTTCAGTGTGTGTGCATTTGTGTGTGTCTGTGCACTTATGTGTGAAACTGTGTGTGCATGTTGGCTGTTATTTATATCACCTGTTTACATTCCCTTGTTTGTATCTTGTTGCAGTCTCTCAGCTTTCTCCCCCTCTCTTCTGGCCCACTACTCGCACTTTCTGGCTCTCTCAAATGCCACATGGCCTCCTGACTCAACATTGAAGCTCCACTACTGAGCTCTATTTGAAGCGCTTTTTGAAGCGCTTTATTTATTTTTATCCACCCAAAAATGAAATACATATAGAAAAAGCATGGGAGAATTTGTGAAATAAAGTAAATTCCTGTTTAAATTTGTCACTCGCCTCTCCCCATCTTTTTCTCTCATCTCATTAATTTCCCCTCCTCATCATCCCAGAAATGTTCCCTATGAAAGACAAACGATGCCATCTCCTGCACGCGCATTAACACCTCTACTATAGTGTGTTGCAGAAAATTGCATCTGTGTGTGTTGGGGCTGTAGTGCAGGGATATGTAGAACTTGGCATGTGCACACTGAGAGGCACTTTTACTCACACACTCTCAGTGTGTGCTGCCAATTTCTCCATCTGCTTAACAGAAACACACACACACAGCCTGATGATGGTGCAGGACAGGAAGTGATGTGGATCGTCTTGCTTGGGTGCTGCAGTGGTCAGTCAGAAGTCGACCATGCTGAACAGCAGTACCAAATATGTCTGTTAAGTTTACTTAACTGTTTTTAAAGCGGTGCATAAAGCAAGTGAATACTATATGGGTTAAATTGAGACTCGCAGCGGCACTTTGAGTGTCGTGTAATTGTGTTTACACACTCAGTCAAGAGCAGAATACGAGCTGTGCGAGTGAAGTGACCAGCGACAACAGGGTTCTACTGTTCAGCAGCCGCGTGTGTCTGTGTTCTCTTCAAGCATAGGGCAATCAAATCAATTATGTGCTAATACCACAATGAAGAGACATTCATGGCCCTTAAAGCTAGTGTTTGTGTCTACCAATCTGTGTGTATTTTTTGTGTTATTTTATTTTAGCTTAAGTAAAAAAAAAAAAAAAAAAAACATCCTGTTCACAAACAGTACATGCAGTCCCAAAGTAAAAGATGATTAGGTTTATCTATGTTATGCTTTAAAAATTAACCTCTCAGAAAAAACCAACTGCAAATATAAAATATTTTCTCTATGTCCAGACGGTGTTTCAGCAACTGCAGATGGAAAATACCAATCTCAGAGATTGGAAGATGCAGTTATACAATTTGTGATCATCACATGCAGATTCCTAATGTATGGTCTGACACATAGCTGCAATGGCTGTGGAATTTTTTTTTTAATGAACATTCATCCACTATTTGATCTCCCGACATATTTCTGCTCAGCTCATTGTCATTGCTAAATATTAATAGAACCTATATTTAAGTTTCATTTGAGTAGCAGCTAAAACTGATTTTGTTTCTGCCAGTCATTTTTCCTAGTGGTAATATATAGTATATACAGAGAACAGTAACAGACCCAAAATTGAACCCTGAGGGACACCACAGAAAATGAATCATCTCCAGAGACAGAGAAATGTTCTGGTTTAAATTCCTGTTTTCATCAAGGGAAACATATCTTTCTCAATATGTCAATTTTATATAATGACATAAATTTTAATCTCAACAGCATTTCAGTTTTGCAGCCAAAGATCTGACTGTTGCCATCCATCTGTTTCTCTCTCTTCCTCCCTCTTCATCTCTCATATCTCCTGTCTCCTTTCAAGCGTTTAACCACAACACTAACTTAAATCTGCAAATGAGCTGGAAAAGGTGGTCATTCATAGCGTCATAGCCTCATTTTCCTGGCGCTCCTCATGACGGTCAAGCATTTCACAGTGCGATAACTGATAAAGCGCGGTTGCACCTCTCTCACCGCCTTTTTAGTGCTGTTTGCCAGCTGGCGCGAGGGCTGGAGGGAAGAGTGCTTTTTTTAGGCTTTTTAGTGGATTTTAAACCTTAATGGCTAAAGCTGACATCAAGGTAGATAAGTGGTTTCCTAGCTCCTCTGTATGGATTGATGAAGACAGGACGTGAAGCAAAGAGTTGTTTATCAGGCTGCACATACACACATACACATACACACAAAATTAGTTTTTTTTTCCTTCTAGCCGAAGGCTTTCAGCTGTCACTTAATGGCAGCTGGCAGGTACAGGCAGGATTTAGCTTCTCATCACTGAGGCTCTGTGATGGTTATATATTAGTACGAAGGAAATCTACAAGTAAGGCCCTACAACAAAATTAACAGCCTATGCATGGCAGGTAATCAGCATCGAGCTGTCAAGACGTTGCCCCCTGGCTTGTGAGCCAGTTACAACTTGAACAACTCATTTTCCTTTGTTTTAACCTCTGAAAAAGACGGTATGGTGAGAAGGTTTTTCTTTTTTTAAACAGCATTAAACTTTATGATATCAGATATGAAGCAGCAAGAGAAGAAGTATGACAGTCGGCAACTGAGTAGGAGAAAGAGACACTGAGAATTAGGTGAGAATGTGCGACTTTTCCAGGTGTTGCCGCACAACCTTTTACCTTTGACACACTTCAGATTCGACTGCCATCCAACCATGCAAAAAACTTTCTTTTTTCTTTTTTTTCTTTTTTTTTTAAATGGGTGTACCCTATGACATTTACCAGCAGAGCCCCATTCTTTATGGACAGGCTAACTTTCAAAAACACTATCTGTCTGTATGCTTTCGGGTCTTCTCCACCCAGACTAGTACAACAGCTGCGAGATGACATTCACACAACAATGTTAATAGTTTCACATGAGCAACAGCTTAAAGGATCAAATCTTTGGAAGTAACCAGTGATGAAAGTACACAAATGAATGAATAACAGTGTAGACATGTATTTAGGAACAATGTTATTATAGCAAATGCCTGAAAAGTTGCTGACCTTAACATTCCCAGGCATCAAGAGATATATATCAACCTAGGTACATGGATTCCCAAGGTGTTATTTGACTTGACTTTTTTTTTTCGTAACCTGTCCTGCTGTAGTTTTTAAGCTCTCCTTTGCATTCAGTGTCTGCAGAAACCTCTTTGATGGTGGCAGCTGGAATTTGCTGGATGGGGGAGGGAGGGCGAGTTGAAATAGCAAAGCTCTGGGAACCACGACAGTATGCAGAAGATGAAGGGAGGGAAGGTGGAGAGCAGGGCGGGCGGGTGATTTGGGGGGGGGGGGCTAGAGGCAAAACGGCATAGGAATGCGGTGAATTATGAAGTTACACTGGCATCAAATAGAAAGTAAGCAAAGTAATCAAAGAAATGGTGTAAATTCTGTGTGAATAAATTATGAGTGTGTGTGTGTGCAGTCTGACCTGCCCGGGGGTTGGGGCTTGGTTGCTTTGTTGTGGCGTTTGTGGTTGGAAGTGTGTTTTTATGTTAATTGGGGATGCATGCTGAGCAGGTTTGTGTCTGTGTGCTAATGGTGTATGTATGTATGCACATGCTGGTAGCATAAGATTTGATCTCTTCAAGTGAGATTTAGCAGCCCTGAGTAAGTGTATGCGGAGATCGTTTTGATTTTATGTTTATAAACTCAAAAACTATCCAACGATATTGGTCTGCTCCACTCCGTCTTTAATTCCTTGCCTTGTGTTCTGAAAAGCGTGTTTATGTTCTGGTTCTGAGTGTGATTTATGCTGCAGCCAGTGAGGAGAGAGAGCTGGGGGTAGAGAGGGTGGAGCAGAAAATCGATGATACCTTCAGTTGCTTATTTATGGTTGCACCAAAACCCCGGCGCTCTCCGCTGGATGAGAAGCTGCATGGCCTCACTGTCAGGAGAGGGAGGTGGTAGGGGATTGGTGATGAGGAGTGACAGGGTGCTGAAGGAGAGGTGGAAAGGGCTGAGTCAGGGGCCTCGGGGTGGGGCACAGGACGAAAGGTATGAAATGTGTGTGGATAGATCTGCAGGTTATAAAGGCACGGCGACTGAAAATCGATGCGACGTCACTCACTGCAGACTGTAAGTTAGTCTTATCTCCCGCCAGCGGAGAGTGTTGCTCATGACGTTCGCTTCCTTCTGGGTGGTGTGTGTGTGTTTTTCTCGAGGCAGCTGGCAGCTACGTGCAGGTGTAATCTCCATCACTACAAATGTGATGCTCCTGCAATGCAGGGTGTGAGTGCAAGTATGTTAGATGGAAGAAAGAAGAATAAAGTATGTTTACACATTTGCCGGACTGTAATGGTCTTGAAAAGAAACTTTCCAACACACCTGCTTCAAAGACATTTGTATATGTGAATATCTTCATCAAGAAAATGTAGCTTCTGTTAGTCAAATATATGCATATATGCATAACATATCATGTTATCATATGGTAAGGAGGCATTTGAATTTGTATAACAGCCCTTTGTGCATAAACAAAGCCTCACACTCAATCTCAGAATTTTAGGACTAGAACATTTTATTGACGGTTTCTCAATCCCTCAAGGATGGGTGGTGAACTTGAGATGTTGTTATTATATCGTGGTGTTATTACTTCACACTCTGGTGTGTTCTCTCACCCTTACATTGTGGTTTAGATAGGATTGCAGCTATTTTGCTCATCTCTGTTGTGAAGAAAGTGATTGTTGTTTGTGTCGATTCGCAGTGGCGATGGTTCAAGGAAGAGTGAGGGTAACGGAGGTTAGGCTTTATCAGTGTTCTTGCATTGATGAATTTAAACCGTTACAGGGTGGATAGACCTCAGTAAAGGTGATTCATCAGCCTAATGCAGTCTGAGTTGTTCTGTGTTGTCTGTCTCTTACCCTTGTCTTTCTCTCACTGTCTCGCAGGCTCCCTTGAGCCTCATTTCACAGAGTGCATATCGAGGGACCAGGAGACATTCCGCTGTTGGTGGAGTCCAGGTGACTTCCACAACCTGTCCTCCCCCGGAGCACTCAGAGTCTTCTACCTTAAGAAAGAGTGAGTGTGGTCGCCACTCTGTGTACTTAAGCTGGAGGAAGCCAAGCAATAGTTTTGCTTGTGGAGCACTTAATGCATTTGTTTCCCTCCTTCAGGTCTCCAACCAGTGAATGGAAAGAGTGTCCGGAGTATATCCATTCAAAGCGGGAATGCTACTTTGATGTAAACCACACATCTATTTGGATCCCCTACTGCATGCAGCTCCGCGGCGAAAACAACATCACCTTTTTCAGTGACGACGACTGTTTCACTGTGGAAAATATTGGTTAGTAACCAACATGTGTGCGTATGTCCTTATTTTTGCGATTTAACAGTGTGAAGCATGGTCTAGTATGATAGATTACCTGCACTGAAGGTTTCCAGGAAATGGTACTTGCTGCCACATATCAGCTAGACCAGCAAATGTCACATGCTTGTCAATATCACACATCAGATACACAATGTTTACACAGTAAATGTTTTGATGTCTGATGGTATTTATCTAACCAGGACTGTAGCCAATGCTGATAGATTTTCTATTATCACATGGCAATGTCATATGTTTGCTGTTATCTCTTCCATAGAAATTTTTTTTCTTATTATCTCTTCTCATGTGTGAAAATTGATTATCAGCATGTTTTTAAAAAAAGATAGATAACATTCAATGTTGTCTTTTTAACCACTGAACCTACAGTACGTGTATAGTAAAAAGGACATGAATGGTTGGTCATTTGGTCCAGCCGTTCGTCCAACAATTTTATGTCCGGAGAAAGATATCTCATCAGCTGCTGGCAGCATCTCCAGGAAGATTGCTGTTGATATTAATGGTCCCCACATGAGTCATAGTCCTTGTGTTTTTAATTAGCTCCCTGCTTGTGCTACCATCAGGCAAAAGTTTCTCCTTATACCCTAGAAATAGCAGTTTGCAATAGGTGGCTTTCCAGTGAATTCCCAGGTTTTTTTTAACACTTTTTGAACACAATTTTGTTTGATCTTCCTTAAACCAAGCTCAGGTCAAAATATCAACACAGTACACACACTATGTTGTA
This sequence comes from Seriola lalandi dorsalis, assembly GCF_002814215.2. Taxonomy (NCBI): domain Eukaryota; kingdom Metazoa; phylum Chordata; class Actinopteri; order Carangiformes; family Carangidae; genus Seriola; species Seriola lalandi. Next base: position 112,684 of record NW_019525497.1, read on the forward strand.
ATCCAGTCAGCAGATTGGCATGACCGCCTGGCTTTTTCTCCCATGCCACCTTTAACACAACCCTTACATGTTTAGGCCCACAGCCCGTGAGGCTAAGACTGGCATACTTGTGAACATGTTGAGTTTATTAGTTTTAAACCAGTGAGTTTGATTTTTACAAAATGCTTGTTATCAGAGGAGACTGGCGAAACATATACAGCACATAGCATCAGCATGTTAACATACAGGTGGCCTCCATTTGATACTTCAGATTGTTTAAATGCATTGACTTATAGAACATATACAGTGGTGTCTTTGATTAAGTATAATTCTTTATTTGTTCATCTACAAATAATGCAGTCAAAGCCATTAATGAATTCATGAATGTTCAGCGGTATTAATAGCTTGCTATAGTTTTTGTTCTGTTCAAACTGAACTTTTACCCTTTTCCTTGCAGTGCGTCCCGACCCACCAGTGTCTCTAAACTGGACCATCCTGAATGTAAGTCCCTCTGGGCTAAGTTATGATGTCATGGTCAACTGGGAGCCCCCGCCCTCTGCAGACGTTGGGGCGGGCTGGATGCGCATTGAGTACGAGATCCAGTACAGGGAGAGAAATTCCACAAACTGGGAAGCAGTGAGTGTTCTCTCTTTTACTTGCTCTTAAATTCTCTCTCCCCCTCCTTTGCTTTTATGCACACAAACACACACAAACACACACACACACACACACAGACACACACACACACACACACACACAGTACTGCATGTGCTAACACATGTAAACACACACCGTAACACTTTACAAAATGGCTCTGTGCACATACACAAGCTCTCAAATGCAAACACTCATGCACCCCCTTAAAAGTAAATTGTAGGTAGGTCATAGAGGCAGAGTGTCGTGTTTCCTTTCCCCTCCCCCCTCAAGTGTCGTGGCTAAAATGCGGTGCAGCTCTGTTGGCAAGGCAGTGGAAGCCGGAGCAAGGCCCTCTGGGAGAACACAGCCTCTCTGAAGGAAGTGAAGGGAGGGATCTGTAGGTCAGAGGCCATGGGACCTTGTACAGGCTCATATTCATTACCACTTGGCCGGCCAGTCTGAGAAATGCAAGACTTGGAAACCGCTTTAGAGCCCTCTATTATAACAGCATGTGCTCTGTCTAATGTATCTGAAATGACTCAACAATTGCACCTTTGGTAAGGTCACAGTTACAGGTACCAAAAATAAACACAGAGTTCTTGACACCCTATTTAGCAGCTTCAGTGAATTAAAACGCAACAAAAATCACTTTTTTAAACAGTGTTTTTGTTCTCTCTCTCACTCTCTCTCTCTCTCACTCTATCTCTCCCCTTCCCATGTGTTTCTGTACTTCAGTTGGAGATTCAGCGGCACACCCAGCAGACAATCTATGGTCTGCACATAGGAAAAGAGTACGAGGTGCACATCCGCTGCAGGATGCAGGCCTTCATTAAGTTTGGAGAGTTCAGTGACTCCATCTTCATTCAAGTTTCAAGCAGAGGTAAAATCATGGTGGGTCAAGGGTGGAACAGATGTAATAAATAAATATGACTGGCCCCGTTGGCTCGTTCACTTCAGAGTGCATCGCTTAGAACAACCTTGAACTTTGTACTTGTGATGATGATGATGATGATGATGATGATGATGATGATGATAATGATGATGATGATATGTTCTGCGTTTTTTTTTTGTTTTTTTTAGAGACTACTTTCCCACTCACACTTATTCTTATTTTCGGGACTGTGGGCATCCTCATACTCATCATGCTGATTGTCGTCTCTCAACAGCACAGGTAGGAACATCTTCTCTCTCTCTCTCTCTCTCTCTCTCTCTCTCTCTCTCTCTCTCTTCCTCTCTCTCTCTCCTTTATAGTGTCTAAAACTCATTCAATCTCTACTGACAACAGGCAAGATGTTTGCTAAATCAGCAGCAGATTTTGCAGTGCCACTCTTAGCGTGGCCTCATCTGTCATGCCCCACACCCACACATACATACACACACACACACACACACACACACACACACACACACACACTCACTCACTCACATGCATACACCAAATACTGACAACAGATTATCTTCATTACTTCCTCCTCTTCTCCCTCCCCCTACAGATTCATGATGATTCTGTTGCCACCTGTTCCTGCACCCAAAATTAAAGGCATTGATCCAGAGCTGTTAAAGGTACATTTATGTCTGTGTTGTTATTCTGCCTTGTCTTTCATTCATTCATCCATTCATTAATTTATTTCACCCAAGTGATACATTGGCATGGCTGGTTTTAGCTAGCTTGTCACAGATTAGTGACACTGGTTACTGGTATATTCCAGCTACGTATACATACACACACATATATATATATATATATATATATAGTGTCACCGTTTCATAGTTTACCCCCCACAGACCTCAACTTTGAAATGTCCCACATTGTATATATGCCTTTTAATAACCACTTTTAAAGAATTTGCATTATGTATTTCAAAATAAATGTTAGCTTCTATATTGTGATTATATATTTTTTTACTTTCGAAAATGCAGTATCATTCAGTCTCTAATACATATATTCTTTTGTACTGCACATGCACAAAGAGGGAAATTGTAGCCATCAATAGTTCACAGCAGTCAACATGTGGATTTGTGCATTGTTTATTCAGTAAAGTGATTGTATAAAGTGTTGTGTAACCACTGTTTTTTTTTTTTTATTACATTTCCATTGTAATGTTGATCAAAAACAGACACTAACTGGGCGTCCATGTGGCTCAGTTGGCTGAGGCACATTAGGCCACGTAATCATCACACCACCCACTGTCCCTCTCCCAATCACTGCTTGTTTATCATCTGTGTCAACAATCAAATAAAAAAATGTCCATAAATAATCTGAAAGCACAAGGACAGGAGGATCACTGAGGTATAATAATAAGACATGAGCAGGGTTGTGGTTCATCATTGTGTTGAGGGTATATTATCGCCAGAGGATACGGGATGCGTTTAACATGCAGCCTGTTTGCTCTTTATAATCCAACTTCAACCCTGAACCTCTGGAAAAAAAAGTCCTGATAATGGTAATGCTGCTATTTCACAATAACAAAAAGGGTGAAACAAAAAGTGTGTTTGGTGCAGCTGATACTAAAATTACATTGCTGTGTAGAGAATAGCAAAAGGTAGGCCTTTTATTATTATATGGATATTTGCTTCCTGATTAAATCACACTCTTAATGTATGCACAAATTTGTGCACATGCAGAAGGGGAAGCTGGACGAGCTGAATTTTATCCTGAGTGGAGGTATGGGTGGCCTGCCCACGTATGCACCAGATTTCTACCAAGACGAGCCATGGGTGGAGTTCATCGAGGTGGATGCTGTGGATGCAGACACTGGGGAGAAGGAGGACAACCAAGGCTCAGACACCCAGAGGCTCCTCGGTCTGTCCCAACCTGTCAGCCACCACATGAACATAGGGTGCGCCAACGCCATTAGGTACTGCACAGGTTCTCTTGTGAAGGCAGTGTTTTCATGTTTTCAGAGGGCTTTTTAAATATGAATTTCATCCCCGTTTTCCACCTGTTTCCTTCTCCCCCAGCTTCCCTGATGATGACTCAGGCAGGGCCAGCTGCTATGACCCAGATCTGCCCGACCAAGACACCCTAATGCTGATGGCCACCCTGCTGCCAGGCCAACCCGAGGATGGAGAAGCCTCCCTTGACCTGGTAGAAAGAGCCCCAACCCCAGAGAGAGGCGAGAGGCCCCTCGTCCAAACCCAAACTGCAGGGCCCCAAACTTGGGTCAACACAGACTTCTATGCCCAAGTCAGCAATGTTATGCCCTCCGGAGGCGTGGTGCTTTCTCCCGGCCAGCAACTCAGAATCCAGGAGAGCACCACTGCCACAGAGGAGGAAATGAAGAAGAAAGGAAAAGAGGGTGAAGACAGTGATGAGACCGAGGAAAAGAAGAAGAAAGAGCTGCAGTTAAGGCTGCTGGTAGTGGATGCTGAGGGAAGCGGCTATACCACAGAGAGCAATGCCCGGCAGATCAGCACTCCCCCTAGCTCCCCCATGCCTGGTGAGGGGTACCAAACCATACACCCTCAGCCAGTGGAAACCAAACCCGCAGGCACAGTGGAGGATAATCGATCACCTTACATTCTTCCTGACTCTCCCCAGTCCCAGTTCTTGGCTCCTGTCGCAGACTACACAGTGGTACAGGAGGTGGACAGTCAGCATAGTCTGCTCCTCAACCCCCCTCCCCACCAGTCTCCTCCTCCCTGCCTGCCCCAGCACCCCCTCAAGGCCCTACCTGCTATGCCTGTAGGGTATATCACCCCAGACCTGCTGGGGAACCTGTCGCCATGAAATGACAATGCCATTGGACCTTAAGGTGTAAGGTTGATTGACCAGGAAGTCCCCTGCAGTCTGTTTCTACCTGTTTCGTGCTGGAAACCAAATAACTCGTAGCACACAGCGTGGGTGAGAGTGTACAGGTGTTTGTTTTCAGAGGGTGCTGAAAGGGAGACATGCTACAGCTACAAGTTGTATTCTTGGCTCTTTCACATTTGCTACATCAATACATTTGATGCAGAGGCTACCAAAAGTAAACGCTAAAAAAATGTTAATAAATGCACAGTTTGCTCTATTTGTTAACATCCATGCACATGACGCACAAAAGTATAAGGTTGAGACTGTGATCGTCATGAGTCCAAAAAGCATTAGCTCACTGCTTCCTTGGATCTCATAACATCTGTGGCTAATTGTGTTTAGTGCAATGACATCGCTAAAGTCTTAACCTCACAGAGAGATGTCAGTGTATGATTGACTGGGACAAGACAAGCACATTCTAGTCATATTTTTCATACCACACCGTGACGAAGTCATCCCTGATGTTGACACCTCTTGCTGGCAGAGGTGTTTTTGCCGCTCAATTGTGGCTTATTTTGTATTCTTAAAATTTCTTATTTCATCATGTCATCTTATTAGTACTTTGCTAGAGATATATTTTTATACAAAAAGGCATTAGCTGAAGGAAAAATCTGCCCAGAAATACAGTTGAAAACACAACTATGCAGTTTTACCTTGCATTCCTGGCTTCATTTTGTTCAATGGCATGCTGTTCATATTTTCATGATTAAGTGGCCAAACTGAGTATATGATATAATGAGATTTTGCTCCAAAAGAACCATAGAGTACAAAATGCAAACAGACATGAATAAACAAGGAAAACAAAAAACATCAACAAGCAACATATACTGTTAATATACATTTCTTTCCGTCCTTCTGGGATGTTGAAAGGCATTCTGGGAAGTGAAGGAAATCACCCACTGAAGTAGAAATAGAGGTGACGAATATAATTAGATTTAATCATAATCTAATTACTGATTATACATGTCCCAACATGGAATTTTCTTTTAACCTGAGTTTTTTATTTTTGACATGCACATAGTACTGTGAACATACATCACTTACTGCAATGAGCAGCAGTTCTTGTAGTAAGAGGAAGAATTTATTCAGATTCAGTCACAGTTGGGAGCCACTTAGTGCTTTAGTACACTGAGCACCACCGAGTAAGTGCCTTGCTCAAGGACTCATTGATATAGTTATTTATCAGAAGGGAACACCCAGTAATTCAGAAACAGCTGCTAAGTCTCACCTTTTCAACCAGCTCTCACTTACAGTGGAAACCTAAGGAGTTGTATTCTCTTAGTTCTCATGTTGCATAGTCATTGCAGGGACAGCACCTGGAGCAAGTTGAAAGACTGTGAAAGTATGTAATAGCTGTAATTAGCTAACATTTTATACTTACTAACTGCCAAGTACACAGTGTTAACGACCTGTGCCTATGATAGTGTTACTGGCTTGCCATATCTGTGCTAAGGTATGCTTACATAAGTGGGATTTGTCCATTTATGCATTGCTATATACAGGCAAGCACTGCGCTATGCAGGTGAATTGGTGTAAAACCTCTCTTCTGTGTTAGATTCACTACTAAAAAACTGCACATGCACTAACACAGTCATACACACACACACACACACACACACACACACACACACACACTACATCATAAATATTTGCCTTAATTGACTGATTTAATTTTGCCTTTCTGACATAGCTATAAAAATTATGAGCTGGAAATTGTCTAAGAAAGTAGTTGCAGGGGTGAACGTTTTGTGAGGCCATTCAACTGTAATTTGCACGTTTCCGATAATACCCAGTAAACTGACCGCAGTTTCCAAACCAAAAATGTAAGCACTAGTAGAGTTCCAAGTTCTGGTCTGATAGAGGGACAAATGCAGAAATAGATGTGAGTCTGATACAGTTGGCAATATGTGTGTGTAATCAGGCACATACTTTGCCCCCATGCTTTTCTCAGAATCACCAAATTTAGGACATTATTTAAGCAGAATCTGTTTCATAATCAATTATTTAGACTCAATAGCTTGTAGCATAAGCTTTGCCTATGTTCACTGACAGTGTAAGCTTATTATAATGGAGAAGGAGACCTTTTGTAAAGGTTTTAGGTTTCTCATATGTTTTCATCCTATGAATTCTATCATAAAGACTATGACAATATGCCTGTGACAGACACAGCAGCATAGCAGATACTGTATAAGATAAGCTATTGAAGCTTAGGCTAATAAAGGTTGTGCGACATGCATGGTTTTGTGATACAACACAATTCATCTTTATTTCAACAAATCTATGAATGAGTCAGAGATGAGCGCATCTCACCATAAACAAAACATACTTCACAGTGCAAAGGAAACACACCCTGCCTTTGAATTATGTTGTTTTGCACTCATCGCTGAGATAAGCAAGCTAGTGACTCAAATAGAATAGGTCCTTTGTCCTAGACAATCCCATAATGAAGAGAGACAAAGCAAGAGCCATAAAATGAGAATTTTTGAAAATGTGAATATGATAAATATGTGCCATTTCTCTCTGTGTATGTCTCGCAGTGTTCTGTTGTTACTGCCTAGTGCTGATGATACCAGCAAGTCGATGCTGTTGCAGAAATGTCTTAATATATTTACTAGTGCTGTAAAATTACAAGTATATATTTTTGTGTCATTAATGTTACTAATCACGACATATTGCTGCTCGGTACCTGTATTTTTCCTGCATTCAGCCTTTCTGTGGTGGGAGAAGGTCATTCAAGAGATCACTTTATCGTGTACAAGTGAGGTGATAAAAACCTGTTGGTTTCTGAAAATGGTCTGTGGCCTGGGAGAAATGGGGAGGTCTGATTTGGTTCAGTCATCTGTTCAGCGATCATTAGCAACAACGGGACAGTTTTTCTGCTGTGCCCCCAGAATCAAGACATTATATAGTCACTTAATGATGCTCATCCAACTTTCACAGTGTTCACACCCATCCAAAGATCCCCAGCAGGCTCTATGTGAATATGAAGGAAGATCAGATGATGGGAAAAGCACTGTTGAGTTTTGTTTTGTTTTTTTCAGATGTACCGTGGTAATTGTGAATGTGTGCAAACTGGAACATGTGCTGCAACTATGATATTGAGGAAAAGTTCTAAAAAAAAAAAAAAAAAATCTTTAAAAGTTGTTGAAAGTGCTTTTTAAAGGTTACAGCTACGAAAGGGAAGACATATTGGGAGGTGCTTTTTTTTGTACAGGTGTTTACTACATTGTGCCTGCAATTTTTTTTTTTTTTTTTTGCCAGGTCACAATGAGCTCATTCTTAATGTAGTGTAAAAGTTTGCAACTGTTATTTCAAGCTTATAAATGTTACAGACACTTTAGAGCAAGCACTTTGTACACACACGCATATATATTTATATATATGTAAATATATATATATATATATATATATATATATATACCTGATGTTTAAAATAGTATTCAGATTTTGTATCTCAGAATAAATCAAGCCTATGAATTAAATGTTATTATAAAACAGCATTATGTTTTTTATTCAGCACAATAATCAGACAAATGAGGAACCTTTCAATACCAATAAGCTTCAGTTTTGTTCTACAGAGTCTATGTTTATAGGACATATTTTACACTACCAGATTGATAGAATGATGTACTGTAATAGAGTATTTAATATTTGCTATAAAGATTTATGGATAGACAGAGCTGATAGATACAGTCTTTTATGGAGTCATATCAAAATATTTGCAGGGTGAAATAGTTCTACTGTGACTGTACACTCTCACATGTCTCCCGCTATGTGATTTCAGCATTTCATTATTATTAAGGTGCATTTTGATGGGGCTATAAAAAAAAGAGTTTTATAGAGTTTTGGCCTCCAGCTTTTTGGTTTTGTGTAAGTTCAAGGGTGGCTTTTGGTCGCTCTGTTAAGCCTGGAAATAATCGTGAGTGCTGGAATTTGTGCTGGTTATTATTCTTTATCAAATGAAGAGAATTCTGTCAGATATTTTTCAGTTTGTTGGTGGAAAAAGTTAAATTTTTGACTTGAGTACTGCAGTATATAGCTCATATACATGTATGTAAGTATGTATGTATATGTATATAAGTTCAGTGGCTCCAGTCTACCAGTCTATGTCTATGTGTTATTTATTTGTTTGCTCAGAGCCCTGACATCAACTCCACTTCCTGATCTGACTGCAGTGGATGGGGCACCATGACTAATGTGTGTGTTCTCTGACATGTTTCATCCAGGCTCATAAAACTGATAAATATTCTGCATGTCAGAATTAGAAAACAGCTGCATTGCGGTCTCAAGAGTGTAAACCGCAGCACCGTGATCTATCAGTTTGCATTGGCTTGATGAAGTTGATGTGACTTTGCTCTATATTTTCATGCCTGAATCATATTTTCAGACCCCACCCGCACCCCAACACTGGAGCCACTGTCCTTGTCTGTTGGCTGCTGTTTTACTCAAGGCCAAGAACTGTGTTGATCTTTGATGATTTGGTATTGTTCTCTATTGGTCTCTTACCAGTTGAGCCTTTCTGGTGTTGTATGTGTGATCGATAAGCTCTCAACAAGTTACATAATAAATGTATATACTGCAACTTCATCATATTGTACATTATTTTTGTCATAAGTCTTCGAAAAATAAAACACATTTTTAATTGTTAACGGTGGTTTCCGAAGCATCTTCATGGTTTTCTACAAAGCCCCCCACTCCCTCCAGTTTGTGGCCTCCACTGTAAGTTAGAGCCATCATTTACTTTAAACTAATGATCTAATGTTAGTGTTGGAAATGCAACAGTAAATTAACTAAATTAGATTCCACCGGGTTATCAAGATCATGTTACTGATTATAATTCAGAACAGCATTCTGTTATGGATTCAATTTAAAATGCGACTTGCCAAACTCTGACCACAAGACCTCAACACACTGCCAATGGTGTCATTAAAAGTACACAACCAACTCTCTGCACAAGAAAGGTCAGTTCAGATCAGCACTCTGTCAGAAAACGATGTTAATGAAGGAGAAAATGTACAGCCCACTGTGGTCTGAGAGTTCAAATGCAAATAGATTTATGTGTGTGTGTGTGTGTGCGTGCGTGTGTGTGCATGTGCTTGCGTGCGTGCGTGTGTGTGTGTGTGTGTGTGTGTGTGTGTGTGTGTGTGTATGAGAGAGGAAAATAGGAGTTGTGTTCATGTATGTGTGGTGGTTGTAGGGTGAAGAATGCATACTTGTTTGTGAGCAATACAGAGGCACTTTGTGTGTGTGAATGAGTTCACAAGTGTGAGATTATCCCTCTCTCTCTCTCTCTCTCTCTCTCTGTCTCTCTCTCTCTCTGTCTCTGTCTTGCTGGGGTAAGTGGAGAGGAAACGGCTGCAGAAACAGTTGTGCATCAGGGGGAAAGCATATCGGACAATTAAGACAGAGGCTGTGTACTGCACTGCTCTGTGTGGGGCTGATTGAATCAGAGAGACAGCCACTCACAGCTCTCCGTCTCAGGACATTGCAGGTAATTACCCATAAGTCACTGTTCCCCTGTATTGGATCTTCAGCCCAATTACGCCCACACAAGCAGTTCGCCTCGGTCTCATTTATTACCTCCGGTTGCTTGTTGACCTTTTCAGACACACAGTTTGACAGGCAATTCGGATACATTACACTGAGCAGAGGGTGTTACACTTTAAGTCTTGAAAACAATTTCACAGGTTTTGTTCTGGATGTTGACATCCATATGTGACTGGTAGCACAGAAAAATTTGCGTAAGATGCTCCTCTTGGTTGATGGCACATTTGTGAGTGCTACATGGGTCAAATACAAATAAAAACACAAACAAACAATACCACAGCAATAAACTGAATGGACAATTTTTGTTTAAATAGAATAAATTTATTGTCTTCTTGTTTTACCATATACGATCAGTATAATCAGTAAGAGAAAACAGTTTATCATATAGCTGAGGAACCAAAAGAATGTGAAACCACAACCGACCAAACAGGATTGACATTTTTCATTTTAAACAGTTCAATAAGTGAAAGGATTTTCTGAAATGATAAGAACTCACATTCATCTCCTACAGACTACTCCTGCAAATATTTCAAGCTGGCACCTCCATGTGACGCACAGTGTGTGTAGGATAGTTTGAACAGTTGGATTTGAAACTGGATGTGTTTGAATATGTGTGACAGAGAAATGCGACAGTAAATCATCAGAACGAAACAGTCGCTCAGGTTAATCATTTGAACTGAAGAGGCACTCTGTTTAAAGCTCATTCGTGTGGAGTTGTCAAAGAATGTGGAGAGTCTATAAGGAGTCAGCGAGGAGGACAAGAACTGTTGATGTAGTCAACAGTTGGCTGTTGAGAGTGTGGCGGGGGGGTTTGTTGTGTGGAGCTTCACCGCCATCTGCTGTCAAATATGGGCAAAAACAGTTTCAATGCACGGTTTACGCAAATCTCCAAAATATTCTGAGGGAAAGTTTTATCTATGAAACATAGTAAAGGACATAAAGATTTAGGATCCGTATTATTGGCAGTGTTTCTTGATATTGACGGTCAGGCTGCAGGCTTCTATAAAGGTCATAAATGTACTAGTATTGAGGGTAATATGATCCCTGGGCTTTGTAGAAGTCACATGTGTCCAACTTCTCAGGCACGTGCAGGATAGTTGCCAAATTCCACCAAACCCCCCC
>NW_019525497.1:123780-156399 GCF_002814215.2 Seriola lalandi dorsalis
CTCATGGCTGACCCCATAATTCCTCTTACACTGCAAATCTGAAAGTCAGCACGCCTAAGTAAACATATTCACTGTCAACTTTTACCTTTGACAATAACATACACACACACACAAACAAAAAAAAGTAGCTCAACCATCTTTATTCATCTCTCATTTTCCATCTGTGACGACCTCAAACTAATACAGTTCTCCGTGCAAGCATCAAGTTGTCAGGGTGACTGTTGTCTTCCCGCAGACACCATCATTAAGTACAGAGTGTATTCCAACAGTTATTCATTGCTTAACTCTCCTTTTCTCTCTGCATTTTCCCAAAGCCTTATTTTATTTTTTATTTTTTACAAGCCTTGTATAAATTTGCAATATGCAGCCTACATGGCAAATATAATGAATGCACAAACAAACATACAAAAAAAGGAATGCCAAATACTAATTTCAAATGTGCACGTTGGAGGTGTAAAAAAAGATATACCTGAGATGCGCTTAAGCTTGTGCTCAAGGATAATGATCAATAGCATGCCCTACAGACAAACACATCGCTGGTATAAGCTTTTATAGATTTGTTTTTACATGTCTTTTGGACTCAGTAACGGGCCAGTGCTTTCAGGTTTCTACAGCCTTCTTCCCAGATTTCTGATATTAACCTAATTCATAGAATCTGAGAAACTGTAATAGCATCTTCTCTTCTTTTTTCTTAATTTTTTCTTAAATTTGTGCTGTATTTGCAGACTGCATTGAATTTTTTTCTGTTTCCTTAAGTATCCTCACATACTGAATTCTGAAATATTTTAAGTGCTTATCATGTTCCTAAAGTTCCCTCTCCTCTCTCTCCTGCCGGACTTCATACAGACGCCACTAGAGCATAGTTTCTGCGCCTGGTTTCATAAAGGATGGAGAGAGCAAAATGGAGAAGGCAATTTATGAATATGACAACCATATTCACTCCTGAGAAAGGATGAGAGCAACCCACTGACAGACACGCTCAGACAGGTGAAACACACCATATATTTTTCAAGGCACGATAGAATGATGTGGATATCTGTTGCCAAATGTCACAAGCTAACAATACATGTTTTTAGTTGGTGTTTTTATCTGCCTAATTTAATCTTTATCAGTCTGATGTTGGACTCCACTTGATCATCTATCCCACGTCCATGCTGTCAGGGATTGCCCCGTCTCTTCCCAGGGTAATACTTGTTGGTTAAAAGAGCGCTTGACCCTGGTATTGCTGGCTGATGTTAATATGAGGATATCAGAGCCAGCTTACAGCTGCTCTCACCCTCAACTTGCAACACCTGGAGGTCAGGGTCATTGGGCTGGCTGCTGACGCTCTCATGCTCAGCTAACGACACCTGGAGGTCAGGGTCATTGGGCTGGCTGGTGAGGCTCTCATCCTCAGCTAACGACACCTGGAGGTCAGGCTCATTGGGCTGGCTGGTGAGGCTCTCATCCTCAGCTAACGACACCTGGGGGTCAGGCTCATTGGGCTGGCTGAGGCGGCTGTCATTCAGCAGGAGGCGAGCGTCACTGTCAGGTCTCCCTAACATTATTGGCTGCATCGCTTATCGCTCCGTGTCACCGTCAGGAGGCGGGCAGAGCCATATCACAGTGTCAGAGACCGACCGGCTGTTCGCTCCCTGCCTCGTTGAACAGCCTGCGTCAGTGTCAGCATCAGCTGACCTTAGGAGAGGCTTCATTGTCAGAGCCTGCTGTCCACTGTCAGCTGTGCTTTGACTTTCACCTAGCCTTCTGTGGTACTCAAGGCCTCACAGGGGCTCCATTGGCCTCCTGTGACACCAGGTGCACTTGCACTGCTTGCTGCATCTGTCCTAATTCTGCCTGTTGTTGCCCTTGAAACACCCCACTATCTTGCTCTTGCCCCTGTGTTCCATGGTCACGGCCATGGCCAAAGCCACGTGGGTGAAAACCATGATTATGCCCGTGGTGGCCATCACCACGACCATGGTGATGTCCATGATGGTGACCATGCCCAAGATCATGACCGTGACCATGTCCAGTGTCTTCCTCTACAGCTGGGGTCCCATCTGTGCCAGGCTGTGCATCTGCTTTCCCTTTGCACTCCTCTGGGGTCTCAGTGCTCTGGGGAAAAAGAGATTTCACTCTATGAGCTTATTTTTGATAAGATGTGTTATCTGAGGACTTATGTTCGAATTCATGTATATTCATTTAGTTGTGTGTGGTCTATACCTCATGTGTGCAGTTCCCACATATGCGTTTGCAGTAGGTATCTTTGATCGCACCCTCAACATGACCTTGTCCGATGATGGAGTATGGGAGGGAAATGTGGTGGGTGAGACGGCCGCATCTGATGGAAAAGGGATAGAAAAGCATGGTGAGGTCAATGTATGGCAACTATAATGGTCAAAATAAATAAAGAGGAAAAAGACAGAAAGAACTTCTGCTTTTGAATGAACTGTCCACTGCAGGCAACAAACCTGTCATAAATGAGAAAGTCATCTTTCTCCCCACTCAGTGTCTGCCAGACATCAGGTTGTTGCTCTTCCTGTTTGTACAGGGTGATGTTCTCAGCTAGTCTCTGTGCTAGCACAGCGTGCAGACGCTGTGCTTCCTCCCCCTGGTGGTTAATGACCATGTAGGTCACATCCTTCAAACCCTGACTCTCCAGCCTCTGGCGCAGGCCATCCACTCTGCTCAGAGAAGAGCAATCAGATACCATGAGTTTAACAATAAGTTAACTAGTAAGTTGTCCACAAAGCTTCCCTGGATAGTCTGCTTAACAAACAAATATATATTAACAGGACACTTCCTGACTAACCAAGCAATGACAATGTCATGTTTTGATACAGATTTTGGAGGGGGTGCAATGTCATGTCATGTCATGGTGGACACTGGCTAGCACATGAAGGGCACATACCGGGAAGCCTGCACCAAGCAGAACAGTCAGCTGGCCTGTAAAAGTGCCACCACCGTCACCTGGCCCATCGCCCCCTTCATTGGGTCCACCTCCCCTATCTTCCAGGCTGGCGGCAGCTGACAGCGAGGCCCATCCCCGTCACTCTCTGCTCCGCCCCCATGGAGCAGGCAGAGAGTGAGGAGCAGGCTGAGGCACGCCCACATCTCTGTGGCGCCTCCTCACTACCCCAATCTGCTGAGCACAGAGAAGAAGGGGGTAGTGGTGGGGAGGAGGGAGGGGTGGGGGCAGCAAGAGGACACCAGAGACTGGTCAAACTCAGCAAACAAAAAATGGTAGGCTGGTACAAAAGATCACAATAGGGTTATCATTTTTACATTCTCCAAATTGCTCTAGTTATCAAGTTCTGGCTAGACTGGATATTGCTATATAAGGGAAACTGTGCAAGTGAGGCAGTTTGTTTGAAGTTTTCAAATCTGTGCTGTTTCTATACACATTTAATCTCACTGATACACACAGTAAACACAAGTAAACAGCACATAGTCCAACAGGAAGTGTGCTTGAATGTTGAAAGCAAAGAGTCTAAAATTTCTGCAATGTATTGCCACATGCATGGCAGGAAGAAATTTTAAATATTGTAGAAAATGGTTCAGTGGCTGGTTGAAGTGTGATACAATGATACACTGCAAGCACAACAACTTCACTTGTGAAAAACCCTTAGGTGCTGTGTTTTAGTATTTATCAGTTTATTTATTGTAACTACACTTTTCTTTTTGGGTATTTACTGCATTTTAAATAATTGGATAAAATCTGACACTTACCCGATGGTTAAAAAGTTTCTTTCCCTCTGCTCAGTTCTTCCTTGCTGCAACTCCTTGAACAAAAACAAGCCTCGTCCCCCGCAGCTCCCCCCTTTTATACTGTGCCTGTTGTTTTCCGAATCTGGAACGAGGACAAAGTTCAGTCCCAGCTGTGTGCTGATGCCTACACTTTTTTTCAGTTAGAGACTTTTTTAATGGGAAATGTCCAGCAGCAAATGGCGGTTTGACATATTTCTTCAGGAGAATACTGTGTGGAGAAAAAGGTGCCTCTTTATGTTGGCTGGTTGAGATTTGTTAGCCCTGGAGATTAGAGCATGTTTTTAATTTAACATTCTGTAACATATATTATAGAAGTGTATAATGAATCTCCAAGAACATTGAAGAAGATTGTGCAACACTGTTGTTTACTCTTAGGACAGAGAGAGAAGTGAAAAAGGACAGAGGGCGGGACTCTGGTTGGTGTCCAGCATATTTCTGCATGGTTAACACAAACACAGAGGAGTTATTTAATATGCACAAGTGGCATCATTCCTGAGAAAGTATCTTGCAGTTTGCAGAACAAAGACAGAAAAGGGAGGAAACTATAAACAGTGTGTTGTTTAGCACTGAATATAGAAGATCATTAAGTGAGCAAATGCTATCCTTTTAGTTTAGGGAAGGCCAGAAAAATAGTACAAATAATCTAAAAAGAGGAATTTGGCTCACCAGAGCAACAGATAAAGAACCACAAAGCGCAGTAGCTTCGTGAGAAAAATACTCTTAAAAACACCACTAGCTGCAGAAACTAACATAAAGCTCCAGGCGCTCTATCAAATTATTCTGCAGACATGTTAGTTCTTGTTGTTACCCAGTTTTATATGAAGCGTTGTTACTAGGAGTTGTTGTCAGTTGTGACACTGCAATAAAGGGCAGTAATCTAATCCAATGTTTAGGTATATATTTAAAATGAAAAAAAAAAAAGTTGTAAACAATCTGGATGTTTGTCTGTCTACAGATATAGGCCATGCAGTTCAAAGCACCTAAGGCACTGTGATCAGATTTCTAGGGTCAAAGGCCAGTAGAGTTAAAACTAGGTCAGCACATCAGTGCCACTGTGGTTTATAAGATATTGTCTGAAACCATGAGCAGTACAGGTGAAGGAAGCAATTACAACACATGCCCAGTATCAGATAATCTTACACAATATTTATATTCACAGTACATTTACTATATTTGCAACTTATTGCTATGACTGTTTTCAATAAGTGTTTGCTCATGGTGATTTTAGGCTGTGTTCTGCAGTGTTGTTGGATTGCCTTGCATTAGGTACTGATGCATGTGACCACCCCCAGTGTATCTTCATAAAATTATATATTTGAGATAGTATTGAAGACAGGTGGAACAATTCATTTCCTGCTGCTTGTCCTGATTCAAGGAGTCCTATCAGTAGCAGTTACAGCAGAAAACATATTTCAGTGTACAGAGTAAATGAATGAGATGTGGTGACGTTGGCGTAGTCAGCAGTCAGCTGATACAACAAAAAATTACCTGTGACTAAGAGTGTCCAGTCAAGACTAGTTTATTCTGTGACCCTGTTACTCATTTACAGCGTCACGTACCATAGCATATGAGGACACACTGACCTGAATGTACTATAAACATGCATATCAGTCAGTTTCAAAGGAACTGAATTTATCATATAAATCCACACCAAGCCATAAAATTAAAAGCAAAGAGTAATATAGATGGTAAGATATACTTTGTGAGCAAATTAAATTCTTAATCATTTTTACTTGGGTTTTGTGACGTTCTTGTATGTTTGATGCACAATTGCTGCGGGTGTGTGATGTTGGCTGCCGGCGGGTTTTGCCCAAGAGCTCAATTTTTTCTTACTTGTATGTAAGTATAGCTGGAAACTGGCTGTAACGGGGGACATAAAATTGCACTAGCATAAGCACGACAATGAAATTATGAAACACCCCCATGTCTCCTAGCTGGCATTTTTCGTTTTAGAACGGATCACATCAACATTGTTATTACTTCACAAGAAAAAGTTGCAAGTGATATAAATTAAATGTGACTACACTTTAACCCTCTTTTGGTAAGTGCTTGTCTGCCTGATTCAAAGCAGCTGTTCGTCACTAAAACATGTAAACACTTGTCACTCTATGCTGTCACTAAGCAACGCTCCTCAGCGTCCTGGACTTTGCAAGGGTTTCTGGGAAGCCGAGGCCGGAGGCTTCAACGACCGCCCTTTTTGGAGCAACGAGTCTAGTACAGCGCTACATGCGTCGAGGGAAATATTATCGTAGAACAACTTTCTGAAACAACGTAACCAAACTCGAGGTATGTAAAGCGATGGTTTGAAACGCGTTCTTTGACCCACGGTGGCTTTAATTAGGAAATCTGTATGGGAAAAGTGTATTTTAATGCGCGGGTTGATGACGTAATGTTGATTGTCAAACGCGAAATGGCGAGCGTGCTAAGAGGCCCGTTACCTGTAACACTTTGGGGTTATAACATGTTTATTCCCTTCATGTTCCAGTATCGAAACGATTACATAGGTATATCTAGTCCTGATAAGTTGCGCTTTGGTTATGTAGGCTTGTCGGGTAAGTAAAATGGCTTGTTTTGTTCTGAGGAATTGTGTTTGCTAGTTAAGCTAACATCGAGCCGAACTAGCAAAGCTGTTACCTGAATGAGCTCCATGTGTCGGATCATGGGCTGAATTATATTCTCGTGTGGCACGTTAAGATCCACTCTTAAAATATATGATTGTTCTTAGTGTTCATTTTGATGTTTCTGGCAAGAAATACGTTTAACCAGGTTTACAAATGGTGTGGTTCTCATGGGCCCTTGCCTTGACTTCCTCGTTCTGAGCAGTGTTGTTACTCTGTAAAGCCTTTTCAGCTTTGATCCGCTGATAATTTCCCTTATTTTGCACCCACTGCAATTTTATTTGCAGTCTTCATTCTTTGTTCAGATGCCACTCTGACAGCTGTAAAACTGCAAATTCGGTGATGCAGCACTCAAAATGCTTTTTGGCGTTTGCTTAACATTTAATGAAATGTGGTTCCTTTAACACAATTGCAAACCGTGAGTGCATATATCTGCATATATCTGAAACTTCTGGTTCTTCTGTATCTGAGCCTTCACTGTGAAATGTTTAACTATAATTGTTCTGAAACCACTTTTAAAGGGTTACTTGCTATTGGCAAAGAAACTGGAACCACAAAGACCAGGAAATGTGATGTAGATAGATCGGTGGGAAAATGTATGGAGGTGCAGCAGTTGTCTACTTTTTACTTTGATCAGATTGTCTACTGTCTTGTAAAATAAAGTCAAAGGTCAATTAATATGCAGAATTGCATGTCCATTTTCCTCGGTTCCATGCAGGGAAGGATCAGGTAACTAATGGCGGCTGAAATGGAGGGGGAATTGGATGAAGGCAGCGAGTACCCAGCACATTACAAAGTCATGATGGACAAACTTAATGAACAAAGACAGCTGGACCAGTTCACAGACATTACTCTAATAGTGGACGGTAAGTAGGCATACATTGTAGGTCATCTTCACGATGCCTTAATTTAATTGCTAAGCAACACATCTTCTTTCCTCTTGCAGGGCATCAGTTCAGAGCCCATAAAGCAGTGTTGGCAGCATGCAGTCAGTTTTTCCACAAGTTCTTCCAGGATTTTACCCAGGAGCCACTAGTGGAGATAGAAGGTATTCTGTTCTTCATTTAACTTCTAGAAAATCAATAGTCAGATTTCTCCTTAGAGGAAATAAAATGAGACTAAAACCTCTTATCTTGATATGAAAACAATGCTGATTAAGGTAATATCCCAAAACAGACTTCTGTCAACGTATCCATAATAACCGCATACTGGCTGACACATCAGCCTGGCAGGTTTATCAGTCTTGCTCTAGAGTTTCTTTGAGAACATGTCTGAACACTTGTGTTACTCCTTTGGTTTCTACTTTCTTCCCCTACTGTTGCTATTTCTAAAAGAATCATCACATCCCCAGCTCTTATTGATTGGAACAATGTCATAAACTATGGAAATTATGAAAACGGAAGTCTTAATGCATATGTATTAAAATGAAAGTGGCAATAGAACCAGATTTTATGTTATTCATCATAATGCGGTATATATTACAATAGGTGTTACCAAACATTTTCAGTAGTTATGGCTGAGCTACAAACTGAATATGTTTTATGTTCCAAATATGAGATATATTTTCCTGTGTTTCTTACATAGAACAGCTTTTACTCACCACTGCTGCTCTGTAATATTCTAACAGGAGTGAGCAACACAGCCTTTAGCCAGCTGATGGAGTTCACTTACACAGCCACACTAGCTGTAGCTGGAGAAGAGGAAGCCTATGATGTCTGGAAGGCTGCTGAATACCTTCAGATGCAGGAAGCCATCAAGGCGCTCAACAACAAGTGAGCCTTGCACACAGTTATCCTGTCACCTTTCGCTGCTGAAGACGTTAAATTGTGTCACTCTCAGAGTTTAATTGATGTATTTTACGAATGTGCTGGTGAAGTGCTTTATGAGGTGGACAGAAGTTTGTTACAAGACTGCAAAGTATACACATTGTTACCTCTCAGCAAGAGCTTATTTTGTCTTGTAGGATAAATGAGAATGCTTCAGTGATGGCAAAGAGCAAAGGTAAAAAGAGGAAGATTGCTGAGACATCTAATGTAATTACAGAAACCCTACCCTCAGTGGAAGGAGAACAGGTCAGTATGATGGTATAATTCTTTGCAAAGTGCTGGACATTACAAATGGCTGAAATTTCAGTGACAGCCTGCATGTTTCTGCTAATAGAATTCATTCTTGGTGATACAACTGTCTAATGTATGAAATGAACACAAGTGACCTTTAAGTGGCAGGACTGAGTATTTTCAATGTTCTCCAGGTGGAGATTGAGGTGATAGGGGAAGGGGCCATTGAAGTGGAGGAGTCGGGCTTGGAGGAGGTGGTTGATGCAGCAAAGAATGCTCAGGCGGCGTCAGATGACTCTGCTTTGGCTCTTCTTGCTGACATAACTAGCAAATATCAGCAAGGGGAACCTACGCTACAGGTGATGAAGAAGGGAGGAATAGAAGAGGTATTATCCCTTTTTCATTAAAAACTGAGTTTCATGTTCCTCTGGCTTATTAACTGGTAAACTGTGGAGTCCTACATGTGAAAAGATTAACACAAAAGTTTGTTATTTCTGTGTTTGGCAGGAGGTTGTGTATCAGGAAGAAACGGTGACTGCCTCCAAGGTGCTGGAGAATGTTGAGATCGTAGAGGTTCAGATTTCCCAAGTGGACAACATGTTCCGCTGCAACAAGTGTGACCGCAGCTTCAAGTTGTACTACCACCTCAAGCAGCACTTGAAAACACACCTGGGCTCACTAGAAAAGCCGCATGTGTGCAACCACTGTGGTAAAGCCTACACACGGGAGGGTGCCCTGAAGCAGCACATCAGCACATTTCATTTTGATGTAGAGGAGCTGTCTAGAAACCAAAAACCCCAAAAGAAAGTGCATATTTGTGAATACTGCAAGAAGCACTTTGACCACTTCGGCCACTTTAAAGAGCACTTGCGGAAACACACAGGTGAGAATGAGAAATAAAGGTGGTTGAGCTCAATTTTTTCCTGTGAAAAGTACACAGACAAATACTGACGGCAGATGCGACATTACATGTCTTGAGATACGTGTTTGTTTTTGTGTTCATCTTTAGGTGAAAAACCTTATGAGTGTCCAGATTGCCATGAGCGTTTTGCAAGGAACAGCACTCTGAAGTGCCATATGGCAGCCTGTCAGAATGGGGCTGGAGCCAAGAAAGGACGCAAGAAACTCTATGAATGCCAGGTACACTTTGTCCAGAATCATGGCCATCGAAAACTCCCACGCCAGTGCAGTATTGACAGAAAAGGCTATGTCCAAATACTTTTTTCTCCTTATGTAAACGTAAATGTAGTTATTCGCTAAAAGCTTTAAGACATGCCCAGACATTCTGATGCATGCCTCCTTTAGTATGCAGACTGATGTACTGCTTAATGTTCTAATACTGTATGTACTGATTTTACTGTCATACAGTTTCTTAAATTCTGGTGATTTGTCATGGGTAACAATTAAGTTATTGCTACAGAATAAACTGTTATTAGCATCAAAGTAGCACCACATTCATTCACATGATTTAATGTAAGCCTTTTTTCTTTGCCCCACAGTAAGAATGTCTCAGTCATGAGTTTGCTTAATAGTTAATATTGAATATATGCATGTACTGAGTATTAGTAAATTTGAGCTGCAAGGACGGGCAACTTATATAATTGATTAATTGTAGAAGTAATTTTTCAAGCAATGTCATTGATGGTTCCACAGTTTGTACTTGAACTACTATCTTATATATTGTGATGGATATTTATCAGTGTTTTTAGCCCTCATGATTAATTGGTAAATCTTCTGAATGTCTAGTATGTCTATGTAGTATGTTTTATCAGCTCACTTCCTATGTTACTCAAAAGAAAGAATTCTGATGATCCTCTCTTGATGATGGTCCTCTCTATTCTTCTAATTTGCAATGTACATTTTCCCATGACCTACTGTTTTCTGCTGTACCACCTCCAACAGGTCTGCAGCAGTGTGTTCAACAGCTGGGACCAGTTCAAAGACCATCTTGTGAGCCACACAGGAGTCAAGCCCAACCACTGTACCATGTGTGACATGTGGTTCACCCACCCTAAAGAGCTAAAGGCCCACCTGAAAGACGTCCATTCCATCGAGGACAACAAGTCTACTGAAGAACTGATTATTACTGACTCGGCCGCCACTGCCACCCTCGCCATAGCAACACAGAGCATAGAAGGAGCTGAAACGGTGCTGCTGGATGATGGAATTCAGGTGGAACATGTCACAGTGGAGCCTGTAGATGTGATGGAGATGGAGGAGACTGCAACAGTTGTGGTGGAGGATGGAGGGGTGGCGGAGATGTGTGAGGAGGACGTGGAGAGATTAAAGCAGGCTGGGGTGCAGATCCAGGTGGTACATGTGACCACAACTGAAGTTGATGGGCAGCACGTGGTGAACTCTCAAGTGGAAGTGGCGATGGAGGGGGAGATGGTGAATGTTGAGGAAGCAGAACACGCAGTGGTTGTATGAGAATGTGAAAAGGACTGTGTTAAATGACCTGCGGGACACACTTACAGTCTTGAGCAGCTGCATTATCCTGTAGCTGACATCTTAGTTTGGATACAGAACAAACACTGCATGTGGGATACAGCATGTCACCTCAGTATGTCCTGCTGTCTGCCAACACGTCGAATGACTCAGTTCCCGCCAACATCATTCGTTGAACTCTGAGATATGAACAGAGATACATAACTCCCTGCTAATGATGCTGTATTTATGTTAAAGCTGTTTGCCATCATATCCTATTTTGTTGATGACTTTTCAGTGCTTCATCAATCCATTTTCATGTTTATTTTTTTTTTCTTTGTGTCCTTACTATACCTCAGATTTATATTTTGTTCTTTTAATTTGGGTCACTTGCCAAGACAATTTTACAATGAATGAAATGTTCTCATTGCAGCTCATATAACAGTTGTTGTATGGTGCTGATGCTCCTCACTGCTAATACCACAGTTTTCGTCAAGCTTATTTTCATACTGACTAATGGTGTTTTTGTAGGAAAAAAAAACCCAGATATGGAATAAAATTCGTTTCCAAAATGGGCTAAAAGTTTTGCATCCATCTATGGAGTCTTTGAATATCTTAGTATCCAGATACATTTTGAAATGTTTTTGTCTTTATTGTGAATTTTTGATTGTCTTTCAGCTCATTTGTTTGGTTTAGTAGCCGCAACTTTGCTGTCTTGATTTTCGTCCCAGACCCACTGTACACTACATGCCCAGCACAAAACGACACATACAAAGTTAGCTACTAGCTGGTGAACATAGCGGAGCATTTAGCAGCAAAAAAACATATTTCCCTCTGGAGGTGTTGGAAACCAGTGCAAAGCTGAAGGGAAAACCAGAAACACAGCTCAAAACAAATGCTAGAGTTGCATCTGCACACAGCTCTTTGTTAGCAAGTTCACCCTTTTAACATTGACTGATTGTGTCAATGTTGTGTTTATATAGCCTTTTTCCACTGCCCCCAAGTGGCTAAAAAGGGCGGTTGCTGTAGTGCAGACAAATGCTCATAAGGCATACATTTTGGAAGGCTATTTTCCCCATACTAATAAAATGAACATGCTGGTCTAACATTTGTACTGAGCAATAAAGTTATACTACTATATAATATAATATATAATACTTCATTGTAGCTCATCAGCTCTACTGGTTGAGGAATCCCAAGGATTTAAAATCTCAGTCTATTACGGATTAGTCCAGTGCATAGTTGCATTTTGACTTGATTGTTTACAATTGACGAATAAGATTAATCTATAAGTAACATGAAAGTAATTATATTCACTGAATACGTGCCACTGCCACAATTCCTGGCAAACACATAAACGCTGCTGTTTGCTTTTCATGTTATCACACTGAAAAAGTACAAAAGTGAATCTAGCGATACTTACATAGGCTGGGCCTGTCAGCTAGCTAGCAGCCTAACTATATGTCCTAGTGCGCAGAGGCCTGTTATTGTCAAGTAGCTTTACTTAAGTATTTACAATGTGAACTCAGTTTGAAGAGGAACTCAAACTTAATATTGAAAAAAATAGCCTTTATGTGCTATATAAGCAACTAGAACACTAGAATAGAAGCCTAATACTGAGCCCCTGGCCCCATCTCGAACCTCTGCCGTGCTAACACGCCTGACCCGTGAGCATGGTGCGTGACACACACAGGGTTAAGTTACCTGCTGTGTCTGCCTGCACTCTGCCCTGGACAGCTCCTGTGGTACTGAACTGAAGTGATCCTGCAGCTCGCCATCTGTAATTCTTGCTCCTCATTGGGTAAGAGGTGCGCGGTGGGCTCTTCTTCGCAGCCGCTGATTCGTCGATTGCACCTGCCCGTCACGCAGATTCCTTCTTCACAACAGACTTAACTCGGGGAGCAGCTGCAGCAGAGACAGTGCGCTCAATGTCACCGGGCACCGGAGAGGATGGTTTTACAGCGAGGTCGGTAATGCATGTCGCCACAGGTCCATGAAGAGAGTCACCCAAGTAAGTCCGATTCATGAATGTAACATTTGGGTTCTTTTTTTGTCCTGATTTGATAAGAAATGCGCTGGCTCATATAGGGAATGGCCTGCTGCGCGAGGGGATGTAAACTGTTGACTGTCATTGAACGCGGATAGACAAATCACTTAACTGATGCACTTCAAGATTTATTCACGCGAAAGGAGCTTTCGGCTTGGAAATCTCGCCTGTTGTCGTAAAAAGAAAAACGTATTTCTAAATTCTAACACATTGCAGTCACAAAACATATCCCGGTGATATTTGGTAAATAAATTTATAAAGGTGCTAGAACTCGTGTCATATAGCCTGAAATTACATTAGATAATGAAGTTTAATATCTTATAATGTGAAAATAATGTCATAATGTCGTTTTATTATTATTATTGTATTGTCCTATTTTGTAACGTTAAATCAATGCATCACTTCTGTGAAGGGTCAATGTGTATCACCTGGCTCTTACGCACGCACGTGACGCACGCACACGCCAGTGTAATAGAGCAACTTTGGGGGGGATCCACAATGACTGTGCTTAACCTCTTTTCCCTGTGATGATCAGGCAAAGTTAGAGGACACCAGACTATGAATGGACAGCTTCTGGCTCTAGCACCTGTTGCACCCTAATGGGGTCTTATCTGTCTTTATGCAGAATCCAACATAACTCACTTTTAGCAGGCTTGTCTGCTACTATCATCTTCCTCAGTTGGAAGCAATAGATTGCTTGTAAGGAGTGCAGTAGATTTATTAGGACAAATTCAGCAAAGATTTATACGGACACATATTACGAGGGTGTTTGTCAGAGAACGGCTTTGTTGAATTATTCCAAAAACTTGCCTGTTGCTATAAGGACAGAGCAGGAAAGTAAACAGCTTGAAACTAGAACTGTTTATAGTGGTTATACACACTGGCGGATTTATTTGCATTTTATGCTTTCTGTGTTTGCTGATAGCAAAGAGAGACAGAGGGTGGAGATTTGAATGACTCAGCTGCCATGTTTGGATTTCCCAATTGCCCTGCATTGCACATCTAATTCAAATGAGTGAGCCATCAGGATGCTCCATATTTAGTCCTGTTTCAAGAAGTAAATAACTGGAAGCCATGTGAAAAATTACCTAATTGTAAAATTAATGTATGTATTCAATGTATTGCATTGCAGAGGTAATCTTTTCAAGTCTGCCTTAATCATGCCTCTCAGTGTCGGCTTGGATTGGAAGCTGAATATATTTCCATATTTAAGAAGCAGAAATAGTCCTTTTTGGGGCCTGTTTGTTTCTGCCGGAATGAAATTTGTTCCCGATTTTTTTATTCTTTTGATGGCCAGAGCGCATGAAACATTGTGCTTCATGTGTTTTGTTTTTTCTTTGATGAAAACCCCTTTGAAGAGCAGACAGTGAATAACATGTAAACTCAGACGGCTCTCTAAAGCAGGAGGAAAAAGAATGACCAAACAACATTTCAATTTCAACCACCAGACGCAGGATTTACAGTGTCTTCTGCATTGTTATGTTATTGTTCTTCCTGCATACAGTGTCATGGTAACTTTGTTAAGGCCTCAGAGACATCTACACCTCTTCGTCGCTCTCCAAGATGTACTGGGAACTATGCAGTAGTATGTGTATCGCCAGGCTTTGAGAATAACAGTGTGTGCTGTACATTTCCGTTACACAGCTACAGTAGAAATGGCCCTGATGAATAAGAAGGAGTCAAAATACATAAAAAGTTAAACATAAAACAAAATACTATATATATGTATATACATATATATATATATATATATATATAATTATTCATGGAAAGATTATTAGCGTCCTACTAATGTATTCAGTTGACCATTTGCAAAGCCAGGTATTGTGTCAGTTTCAGTGCATCCGTAGAGGTCTGTGCAGCTTTGGTTTGGACTCAGTGTGTCAGAGGGAAGGGATTTAGAGGTCACCCTGTTTTTTGGAAATGGGAAATATTTGCCCCTTAGATTCCAGAGAGGCCTGTCTCTCTGTTCCTAGGGCCCATAGTCTTCATTGTCGCAGCTCTTTCACCGTTGAGCTCTTTATTCTTGTCAGCCGTGCGTCTCAATTAACACACTGGGGAGCTTTGTGTAGAGAGCTTGCTTGCCTGTGTGTGTGTGTGTGTGTGTGTGTGTGTGTGTGTGTGTGTGCACGTGTGCGTGCGTATGCATGTACGTGCATCCTCGCTTGTGTGTGCACATGAGTGTGCTTGTGCATGTGTCTATCTGAGGAGATGGTGTGTGAATGTGTGTGCGTTGGCGCGTGCGTCGTCTTTGTGCCTGAACGCATAATGTGAGCAGTGAAAAACAGTGAAAAAGAGAGAATGGGATACAAGCACCGGCTGGACTGAGGGAATGGATGGAAAGTGAATGGGTGGCAAAGCGAGGGGCTTTTTAGACACTAGACAGAGAGGAAGAACTCCTCTGCAGATAGACGTTGCATAGCTGGTGATGTGGGAAGCAGCTCCTTGTCTAACTAAAGGCACTGACAGGCGTTTATGGAAAGAGTGACTAATTCTTGATCCACAGCTGCTGTGGATGGGCTCTCGTCCTTTCCGTTGTTGTGAGTGTGTGAAGAGGCTGCTGATGCTAGCAGTGCGATCAGCAGCAGAGTGCACCAGGCAAACTCCTCCTTCCCTTTAGGGATCCTCAGACAAATGATTGACTGTCTGGTGAGTAAGGACCCATACTTGGCAAGGCTGATTTTGTTTGCTGATGAAGGGCGGGCTGTTTGCAAACTTAAAGACTTGTCTGTGATAATATTCATATACAGAGATTTAGAGTTTAAGATCTGTCAGTAAATCAAACATAAAACAACTAAGTTGGGTAGACTGGATGTATGTTGCTCCGTTATAAGTGACAGAAGTGCTTGTCCACAATACAGAATACATCTGCAATTAATCATTATTCATTAAGAATTTGAAAGCCACGAAATGTTAGAATAAGGAAGTTACTGGAGACCAAGGTGATACATGATTTTAATTCTACAATGTTTTCTAATTATATTATTATTATAGTACAGCACATTTGGTTGGAGGATGTTCTCTCAGATGCTCTGCTATTGGAACATGTTATTCATCTTAAAATTGCAACTGTTTATACAACGTGGTCTGTCTACATCAAAATCAGAAGCATCTTCCCAGTAGTGAACATTACAGTTCTTGTTTTCCTGAGCATCTTGTAAGTTTTATGATGGCTGATTTAATATAACAGCGGGCTCCAACACACTCTTTCAGAATATCTAAGCCTTGTTCAAACTCTACCAAAATCCTCTCAATAGTTTTTAACCATTTAAGATGGGTTACTTGGTCTGAGCAGCAGCCAAAAATATTTTAAAAACAATTTTAAACAGATGAAAAAATATAGGAAATTAAGAAATTATAAGAAGCTGTAACCAGTTTGGTCAAATTTCTTGACATATAGTATGATTAAAATGACTTTAATTCAGCTTTAATTCATAATCAGACAGGTGTGTATTGGGTATTGTAAGGTTTTTCATTCTCCCACTGGTACACTCTTGAGCCCTTTATTTGTGTATGTGTTGGTGTGTGTATAAATCCATCAATCCACTCGTGCACATAATTAACATGGGTACTCTCAGGCTCAGTGCAGCACTGTAAACACAACGTTTTGTGCTGTCTTTCTTGACACTCAGTGCCAGTTAATGCCTAATCCTCATCCTGAAGAAACACAAGCAAACATGCTCGGCCAGTGTCTGTCACCAAGCAACCAGGTAGATCTGTTATCCAGTGGAAGCAAAACACAAAGCAATCTGTGTAACTATTCCCATCTATAGACCTTCTGTGGAGATACTCTTCACGTGAAGTAAATATCAGTCCATCCAGATTTTTTTTTTTTCTAATTGCTTTACTCAACACAGGAGGTGTCCCACTCTCTGTTTAAGAAGGGTTAGGGTTTCATGAAGTTTGTAATTAAGATATTTTGGTTGAAAAAGGTGGTAATTGCAGGACAGTGAACAAGTGTCTGGTAAGCTATTTGACATTGTAGTGGCTATGTTCCAATACTATTGAAAAATACAATTTCCTGATGGTGATTTTGTCCCTGAACTCGTCCTGCTCTCCTCTCATCATTTATTGCATTTATCTCATGCATGGTTGTCCTTTAGTCTTTCTATTTACACACATAAAAGGCTGGTATTCAGGGCCTGCTGCTTTGTGCTGTAAAGCAGAGGCCTCTCCTCTCTTAGTGAGTCCTTTTAGTCTGCATGAGATCAATGCTTAGATATTCATGGTGCGATGATAGGAAGGTGTTTGAAGGCTGGGAGCCTGTAGGTCTGACAAAAGAGAATTGCTTTGATTTCCTACCGAGGCTTTAACATAGATTCATTCATCTTAATATAGAGACAGATGAGAGAACATCTTCC
The DNA here is from genome assembly GCF_002814215.2 of Seriola lalandi dorsalis. NCBI lineage: Eukaryota > Metazoa > Chordata > Actinopteri > Carangiformes > Carangidae > Seriola > Seriola lalandi. Next base: position 141,041 of record NW_019525497.1, read on the forward strand.
AAAACACCTTGTTACTCTACGTTAACCATTTGCACTCCTTCACAAATGCAGCACTATGCTCTGTCATCTTTTCTACTGTGTGGATGTGTGAAAGATTACAGTTTGCAACTTTAAAGGATAAGGCTAGCCTCATGCTATACTTTCCCTTATGTCCATGAAGAGACCAAAGAATGCTTTAGTCCATCGTTCAATACTTTCTGATTTCCCTAAACTGTCAGTAGCAGTCAGTTTCATGCTTACTGAAGATATAGATTATTTTTTAAAAGGCTTAGCAACTTCCTAAAGTAGCTGGGGATTGTAGTTTTTAGCAAACACTACTCAAACACTGCAGGAGTACCTGGTGCATTTATTGGGGACCATTTCCTGCAATGGGCCAATGCACATTTGGACTGCTAGTGAGTAGTAATGACAGCTTATTTATTAGTCTAGTTTATTAGTCTAGGCTTTAACTGCACCACTGAACGACAGACTTGTCCTAAAGCCACTCCAGCATTGTCTTGGCTGTTTGCTTCAGGTCATTGTTGTGCTGAAAGGTCAACCATCACCCCAGCCTCAGGTTTCATGCTCTCTGGTGCGGGTTTTCTTCATCTGACCATTCTGTCTGTCGCTGCCGCTGAGAGGAACCCCCATAGCATGATGCTGCCACCACCATGCCTCACCATAGGGATGGTATTAGCCAGATGATGAGAAAAATACCTGGTGTTTGCCAGACATTGTGGTTGGATCTTGCCCAATTAGTTAAATCTTTGTCTCATCAGACCAGAGAATCTTTTTCTCCAATTCTCTCAGAGTCCTTTACATGCAATTTGCCAAACTCCAAGCAGGCTGTTATACTTTCACTCAAAGTGGTTTCCATCCAGCCACTGTACTAAAAAGTGCAACTGAGATGATTATCCTTCCGGCAGATTCTCTCTACAGGACTTCTGAATCTCTGTTAGAGTAACTGTTGGGTTCTTGGAGACCTTTCTGACCAAGGCCCTTCTTGCCCAGTTACTCTTGTCCATCTCAAGGAAAAGTCCTTGTGATTCCATATTCCATTTAAAATTTTTGTCAATGTAGAGTGTAATTTCGAAGTAACTTCCTGCATAGATTTTCTTCTTTTGCCAAACATGGTGGTTATAAAATGTGGTTTTGAGTAATTAAACGCCATAATTTGTTTATTTTTGTTTATTTGGATGATTTGAATTGTCATTATAGAAATACACACATCTCTGCAAAATCAGGCTTCACCTTTACCTCTGATTCACCTTTTCTTTTCCCTCTCATGGGACATTGTTAGAGCTTTGTTCACAGAGCAGCAAACAGTTATCACCTAATTACAAACCTATATACCCACACAAATATCACACACGCATATGACAGTGACAGTCATCACAGTCATGCTGGTGTTTCAGGTTGTAAGTATCCTCTCGGTGGCAGAGAGTGATGAGGATCATTTGTTTATCCTGGCTCTCGTGGCAACCTCGACCTGCGTCGTCCTTGGAGCAGGACTCAAGTGCTAAATTAACTCAACAAGGATTACAATAGACATTAACAGACACTCATGCGTTGACATGTGCACAGAAACTCTTTCACATGTCACAGATGCTTGACCCATACAAAATCTACAAAACTGCCACAAATGATAAAAAAAATCTGACAAACCTACAAGTAGGTAAAAAAATACATTAAAGAAACCAGATTAAAATACAAATGTTAGAAAAGAAAAAGGAAAGACGGGCTTCTATGTGCGTCAAAATAAACGTCAATGACATTTACTCTCCTGTGCTTCCTTCCAGGTTTTCTCACTCAACACCCGATGGCTATGCCCTGACAATATCATCTGTTCAACCTCTTTCCTCCGAACCCCCCTCCCACCCCCCCACCCCCTTATCCATCTCCTCTTCCCTCCTCCTCAACCTGTGGCCTATTTATACCCTGGAGAATCAAAAGAGCCCATTAAAGCTCGGCAGGCCTCTTCAGTGAGCATGAATCCAATAACACATCGTCCATCTGATCTCCAGCTTCATCACCCTTTCTTCAAAACCTACAAATAAGGAAAACTAAAACCTCAGCTACGGGAAAGTCTTGAAATGCAATGAGACTGCAGCTTAAGATGACAAACTGAAAGGAACCCTGATATTCCTTTGTGGCGAGGACAGGTTGCAGCTGCAGCACATTTGGGAATTTTGGATGCAGCATGTGCTTGGGTCTGCGGACTCTTTGGATTCGGTCCTGTTTAGCTGAAAAACAAGAAAACACACCTTCATAACATTTGTTTATAGACCCAGCTGTCGCAATAGCCATGAGATTTGGGCGAGGACACTGAAAGGATTTACCTTTTAAATGGCTCACATGTCTGAAGGTAAGTCAAGGTTTTTGTCACATATGATTTTGCTTTATGTCAGCTTTTACTCTGGATCTATGATAGCATAACAATTTGTTTTATTCAATTTCTGCAAGCTATTTTACTTCTGCATGTGGACATTATTTATGTGATGCTAACACTGTAGTGTCTACATTGTAAAAATGGGGGGGAGTACTTATGCAATGTAGTTTTTTTGTTATCATGCCTTTTTGTTTAAATTTAAAGGGGTAGATTTTAAAAGGCACTCTCATTATCGCCATAACATCAATCATAATGCATCAGACCAACACATAAAGCACTTTTCACAGAATGTTGTCAAGAAAAACACAGGTGCAAAATTGTATTAAGAAACTAAAATAATTGATTTTTCTTTTTGTGGATCCAGTTGTACACCGCTCACAGCCATGAGCTAAACCCACCCCACCCTGGGTGTCCCTTGCAGGATGACTGCTGTCTGCCCCACCGAGAGCAGCCCGGAAGGGACTGAGGCTGGGGCCGGGACAGCAGGCACTGCTGGGAGCAACTCAGTTTCTGGGGCCGAGACCGGGGAGTCTAATGGAGACTCCGTCGGAGGTTCCATTGGAGGAGCAGTTGTGGTTAGCGGTGGCCAAAGGTACACCCGCTGGAGCCACCAGGACAGCTCTGACATCAACACAGACGATGAGGGAGCCACCATCCGCCGCCTCACTCCGCTAGAAAGGTTGAACCTGGATATGTGCCAGGATGAAAGGTAGGGGTCAGGAGGTAAAGCAGAAATCACCTTTTTATGGGTCCTTTGTGGCCATAAGTTATTTTAGACTATTCATTTGTTGTATTTCTCTCTCCTTTTTCCACTTCCCAGACGTGTTGGCTCTACTCTAGTGTTTCATAAAGAATATTCAGTATGAAATCGTTTGTAATGTCATCTGGTCACAGGGTCGTCCGTGAGCTAACAGTGGGAAGAAGAATCGGCTTCTATAAAATTCGGGGAGAGATCGGGTGCGGAAATTTCTCCCATGTCAAGCTAGGAATTCATGCCCTCACCAAAGGTAAGATGATATTAATGAAAATGCAGCTGTATTTACAACACATACACAGAGGAGACTTGACACATCAGCTAAATATGGATGTCATGCTGACATGATTGACTGCCTAGGTATTGATAGAAGCCGGGGCATTTTAACTGAATGGTCATTGCTAAAAGGAAGTCTAAAAACATCCATCTTTAAAGATAAGAATCGAAGGTAAGCTCCCATTCGCTCTCTGCTCTGGTTTTCTTTTTTAGATTTAAGTAATAATTTGGCTGATAAGCTCTTTCCATCAATGGGCTGCAAAACTAACAAGTGTGTCCTCATGGAGCAATTCACCAGCGAGGCGGTGTGTGCCTGGCCAGGGGGCTGATTCAGGCACAGAGAGACAGACTGTCTGCTGCCCTTGAACAGATGGATTGATTAGAGATCTCCAGTTTCCTTAGCGATGGCTAAAATTGCTGCATGCCTCATCAAAGGCTAGAGAGAAAGAAAGGAGAATGAGTTTGTCGCTGTGTAGCCATGTAGCTGTGTGTGTTTATGCTCTATGTTTTGAGGGTAATATGTACTCTGCTGTATGCTGGTCTGTGCTATGCTATGCCTGTATGTGTGTGTGTGTGTGCGTGTGTGTGTAAGTGGTATCATTTAGCCCCCCAAAAACAATATGAGCTGCGATGCATTTTAAATGCTCCTATTGAAAGCTATGTCACAGCTGAAAGGGAGCCTTATACCATCTTGAATAATGTATACGATGCACAATTAGATATCTCAACACCATTTTGCTGCTCAAGAACTTTAATGTATTTAGTTACCCGAGGTCTATTTAATTTATATCTATGAATCATTTAAAGGAATACAGCCAAGATATCAGTTGTTCAAATTTGGTGCACTGTATTTAAAGTATTTTGATCTATTGCAGTTGTAAGTTGTATACGTTTTTGAAATTTGAACCGTGTTCTCCTCACATATTTAGAAGGTGGTAAGTTAAATTAACAGGATTCAATTTAGCACTCTGTGTCCCCTGTCATATTTAATCTTCACCGACTTGATCTTTCCCATCTGCTCAGACCTTAAGTCACTGCAGGACGGCAATTTTCCCTCATTTACAAAAGCAAATTTCCTCTTAAGATAGGGTTAAAAGTGAGAATTGACCCCTGGGAGAACATAATCAAGAAAATTGGTTTCTGAGGGCAGTTAATCCTCCATCAAATTATCCAGAGCAGAGCGTCAGGCCTGGTCACTTCGGGGCATTTCTGTGTTTGTTAAGTGGAACCAGGCACACATTTTCTATCCTGTAGCTACATATGATGTATGTAACATTATCAAAAAGTTATTTTAATGCACATTGATACACACAATGAGAATGTATGATAGTTTCACGTGTCACTGAAACTGCTCATTGACTGCTCTGTCACCAGACAAGGTGGCCATCAAGATCCTAGATAAAACCAAGCTGGATCAGAAGACCCAGAGGCTGCTGTCCAGAGAGATCTCTAGCATGGAGAAACTACACCATCCCAACATCATACGCCTCTATGAGGTTTGGCTCAAACTGTACACCGCCCTCATATCGATTTATATATGACCTTTATGTGATCCCCTAGGGGCTTTCTCAATGATCACCGCATCCATCCGACATCCGGTCTTCTTCCTCTGACATGTCAGTCACTCGTGTCGTCTTTCTTTTTCTTCTTCAGGTGGTGGAGACGTTGTCGCGGTTACACTTGGTGATGGAGTATGCAGGGGGAGGGGAGCTCTACACTAAAATTACTACAGAAGGGAAACTTTCTGACACTGATAGCAAGATTGTCTTCGCCCAGATCCTCTCTGCTGTAAAACACATGGTCAGGACATATCATTTTATATTGAAGAGTTGTGTTTAAGTAATAGTCTTAACTGCCATATACTGTCTGCTATATGTTAGTAAAGAAATGTATTTTATTGCCTTTTTTTATTGCCTACCTTTTAGTCTATTTAATCTCATATGGCAGTTTGTGTTACTGCAGATTATTTACACACTACTGGTCCTTTGTCTTATGTGTATTATCATTAAACCTTGATGTACCAAATATTTACATGCTGTAGTTTGAGTTATGATCAACTATGAAAAAACTACATGACTCATTTAAAAAAAAAATTCTCCCACAGCATGAAAACAACATCATCCACCGTGACTTGAAGGCAGAAAATGTCTTCTACACCAGCAGCTCTTGTGTCAAAGTGGGGGACTTTGGCTTTAGCACGCTGAGCCGCCGTGATGAGACACTCAACACGTTCTGCGGCTCTCCACCTTACGCTGCGCCTGAGCTCTTTCGGGATGAGCATTATGTTGGCATCTTTGTAGACATCTGGGCCCTGGGTGTGATGATGTTCTTTATGGTGACAGGCAACATGCCTTTCAGGGCAGACACGGTGGCCAAACTGAAGCGATGCATCCTGGAGGGCGCCTACATCCTGCCCCCCTGGGTGCCAGAGGCATGCCAGAGGCTGATTAGGGGAATCCTGCAACCCATACCATCTGACCGCTACACAGTGGAGCAGATGATGGGCTGTGAGTGGCTGCTCCCTGTCGACTTCCCACGGGCCATGGAGCCCTTTAAACTAGACCCATCGTACCTTGCAGAGAGTGATCCATCTGAACTCGGGGAGGAAGAGATGGAGGTAAAGGCAGCACTGGAGACACTAGGAATCACCTCCGAACACATCCTCAACAACCAGGGGAAAGACTGCAGGAGCTCCATCACTGGGGTCTACAGGATCCTGCTACACCGTGCTCACAAGAGACGGGTTGTTGAGAGAATTCCTGCGGTCACACAGGTAGTTGGAACAACTACAACAAGTAAAAAGGAACGACTAAAAGTGTACCGTAGTTTACGGCACACGTCTAAACTCTGTGTGGTTCTGTGACAAAACACTCTGCTTCACTCTGGAAATTAATTGACTTTATAGTCTTGGATGAGATTGCATGGATTTCATTAGAAATAAAAAGTGCTTTTCAGTCCAGCAGTATAAATTTAAATTATGGTATATAACCCAACTCAGCTTCTGAAATCTGGGATTTCTTACTTTAGTATCTTTCTTCTAGTAAGTAAAATTAGTCTCTGTGAGAATGTTGCGACCAGTGAATCCTTATTGTCTCCTTTTTTGTCAAGGACAGGGACCTGTAATCCTCATGAGATTTGGAAATGTTATGAAATATAATTTAAGTAAACATAATAATGATTACATGGCATACATAACTTTTATTTGGGTCATGCAAGCCAGATATTTTTAGCCCACCCCCATTTTATGCTTAGTTGTGCTGTAACACCAATACACCCTATGAGAAATCAATGTAGCATGAATCTAAAGGAAAAGAGTCAGAAATCCACAACATTGTACTGAGGCGATAATGTGGCGAAACATGCAGTCAGTACATGAAATGTGGTGTTTTTAATGTTTAATTGCAATTTTCTCCGATGCCTTAGTTTTCTATAATGTTATGAAATCAGACACACTGGTTTCATTAAACTCCTCAATGTTTGTGATGACATGAATAGAGTTTTTCATATCTTCCCCTGTGGCCTGAAAAAGCCCATAAATGACATTAAGCCGTGGATACCAACATGCCAACCAAGTTATTAGTTGGTCATGTGGTCAAATAATCTTTCAGTATGAGATATTCAGTAATCAGGTTTTTTAATCATCTGATGCCATGTTCATGCTAATGTGTTGATTAAAATACATTTAAAATCTAAATGCATCTGTCTTTTTTCATGTAATATTTTTAAGATGTATGATGCTTTTTGTGTTGGTGCAAATGTTTGATAGTAATTTTAACACAAAATACTGTATATATATATATATTTATATACAGTATATAGTGATATCTGGTGACTGCAAATGCCATAGTATATGATTCACATCATTTTCCACTCATGCCCTACGGATGGGGGCATTGTAATCCTGAGAGTTTGTATGCAAAATATAGAAAATGACAATACATATTATTAAATTATTTTCTATTTATTAAATTTCTTTTTGCTGTGTTATATATATATATATATATATATATATATATATATATATATATATATATATATATGTGTGTGTGTTATATATATGTTATATATATGAATCACATTGCTTCAGCCATATATATACAATAAACAATATAGTAATACGTATTTGTATTACTTTAATAATAATTTTATAATATGTATTGTCATTTTCTGTGTTTTACTGCACCCCCTAGTATGCGCAGAGCAGGACAATAATGAGTAAAAATGTACTACACTTCCCAGAAGCACGGTGGACGATCACGTACCAATATCCGGCTTTACGTGATGACGCAATTTTTGCCTTGTTGGAAGGTAGTTTCAGGAGGAAGCGCTGTGACGGTGATTGGTAGCAGTAAAGAAATCCGGAGTAGAGAAAGCTAAAGACACACACACACGGACGCACTCACTCGAATGGTATTTTGTCTCCTGTCATCTCACGGTAAGAAAATTAACGTCGACGTTGGCCGTGTTTAATGTTTTTCAGCGTGGGAGGGACCACGCCCTCTTTAATATAGCTCTTGACAGGAATATTAAGATAACGTCAAGTAGCTAAGTCGTCGATGTTGGCCTAAGACATTTCCTTATTTCTGCCAGTGGAGTAAATTATGCAGGTACATTTTTCAGCCTGGTATAATCAAACGCTCATGAATCACATTGCTTCAGCCAGCTGCTACTTAAAGTAGGTCATTCCGTTTGTGTCTTAAATCGCTATGCTGCAAGACAATACCCTTCATCTTGCAAGACAATAAAGGCACCCTGCATCTGAACAACATTCATGAGTATATATTTTTACTTCAGCAAGAAATGCAGTGTAGAAATGATAGTTTCCTGAATTTAACTAAACGTTACACGTCTTATTTGTTTTGATACTTGATATTGTATTCAGATCTCGTGACAAAGACATGTGGGGGCGGGGCTGAGTGTAAGATGAGGTCATGATGGGAGCGTGGCGATGATGCAATATGAAGCTGTTTATATGGCAGTTTAGTATACGTGTTATTAAGCCACTGACAGGGAAGTATGATCTGTCATACTTTAGATCCCTCCTTATTTTCTGTGGCTGCAAAGGTCAAAATAGCATCCACATGCACCCTGAGCCTCCACATGAAGGTCAAGGCAGATTACACTGCAACATCCAAGCAGACCAGACATTTCTGTAGGGTAGCAGCGTACCGGACCATCTCTTAATTTACTATACCACCCTCTTGTCCTGGTTTATCACTGTATTACCACCACAAATTCTATAACAGGATGATATTGTAAAACAAAAATCTCATTACGACTACATCTGACTCAGTACTTTGGCTTGACATCTAAAATCAATGTGTTATTGACTATCACTACTGCATTATTGAGTATGACAACTGGGGCTTTTATATAACATTTAATCATAGCTGAGGTGTATGGTAGGATCTCTGATAAGGAATCATATGATAGTCATAGAAGCATTCATTGTCTATTTCAGTCAGCTAAAACTGAAAAATTAGTTCTTTTTGTGTTCAATATTGATCCTTTAATTTGCTTGTTTTGTCTGATCAGCAGCTCAAAATCCAAAGATATTCCTGTAAACTTACAGTGTTATGAAACAGAAATTCATCAACAACAATTTTACAAAAATTAGCTATTTGATTTATCAGCAAATATTTTAAGCACTGCTTAACTGTAATGCAGTGTATGACATGACACATGAATTTAAGCTATAACACAAACTTGTTGACAAATATTTAACTTAATGCAAATGTTCCTGTGTTTTTACAGATGTCAGTCACTGAGGACCTTCCGGACATGGATGGGACAGACCTACTGGGGCTGCTGTTCCACGATGGAGAGGGCGGATCTACTGAGCCCTTCTTTCCTGATGGCAATGGGCTCATCGAGTCCTGGTTGTCTGAACAAGATGTAAGTCTTCAATCACAGAAAAGAAAGATTAACTTAGTATGAAGTTAATTAGATGTAATCATGATAATAACTGTCCGGGGTTTGTAAACAATAACATAAACATCTTTAAGTCTATATATCAACTGCACCATCATGGAGCAGCTAAAAACATAATAGCCTGACAACTTACCTGTTGTGTGTTTGTTTCAGAGTTTAATACTGTCTTTTGTCCCCCAGATGCTGACAGGTATGGATACTGAAGACTTTCTGTCCAGCTTGTTAGAGAGAGAAGAAAACATGGGGGCTATCTGTCCCTCTCATTCTCCTTTGGGCAGCGACAGCGGAATTTCTGATGACAGCAGCACTGTGGTTGGAAACAACAATCTTCTGGGATGCCCAAGTCCTCATGGCAGTGATAGTGACGTTGTGCCCAGCCCCAGTTATTCACAGCCCAGTCCTGTGCACTCTGACCCTGCCATGACCCCTGGAGAGCTGCACACGGAGAGCCTGGAGGCCTTAACCGTCCAGGCAGATCACAGCTACTCTCTGCTGCAAAGCGGAGGGACGGACATGGACATCCTGCAGAGTGTGAGGGCAGAGAAGCCAGATACAGATGTCTTCATTGATCTGGGTATGTGTAGTCCAAGAAGTCTTGAATATATGAAATATTTTTTTAACTAAGTCTTCTAAATGGCTGGACATTTGGCCATTTAGAAGACTTTAACTTTAAGTAATATTTTTTAGGCAACACATGGGACACTTAGGTTTATTTTAACTGTACTTAACTGTTTTCCCTGGACAGACGACCTGGTGAGTGAGGCAATGGAGGAGGACGTCACCAGCGAGCTGCCCTGCACTTTGGCCATCGAGGACTCAACAGAGGATTCAGCACAGCCCAACAAAATAGAGGTCAGTTTCTCTCACTCTTTTAGCTGTACCAAGACTCCTTCTATATCTTACCAAAGACCCAAAGATTCATGTAACATGCCAGTGTTATCGGACATGTATCATTTGTAAGATGGCTCATAATGCATGCTACAAATATGGCAAATGCAAATGTTGTCTTTCCTCCCTTCAGTTCCAGTTTAAAGAGATTGTGCTCTCTGAGGAGGAGAAGCGGCTGTTGGCGAAAGAGGGAGTAACCATTCCCACACACATGCCTCTCACAAAGGTGATGACACAGTTCACGTCTATATTGTGTATAATACATCAATGAACATAATCAGAACCCATTCTGCTGATTATTGCTATAATCATTTTTGTTGCAGTTAATGTGCAATGATCCTGTCCAGTGTTAGCTTTTTATTGTTTGATTTATCTATTGGTTTGATAATAATTATGTTTTTTCCCTTCAAACCATGCTTTTGCTGGATTAATATTCAAAATGGATTTTCTGTTTGATCTTTCTGCGGCTATACACATTGTCATCTGTCATGTCAACATTTGGTTTTAAAGCCTCCTCCTCTCTGTGTAACAGGCAGAGGAGAGGACCCTGAAGAGGGTCAGGAGGAAGATCCGCAACAAGCAGTCTGCTCAGGAAAGTCGCAAGAAGAAGAAGGTGTACGTTGATGGACTGGAAAACAGGTGAGAATAAGAGGCTAAAATTTCTACAAATTGGAATTTATTTCTCTCTATTACAAATGTTTATTAAATATACAGAATTTTTTTTACATCTGTTCTTAGGATAACAGTCTGATATTCCACAGAGCTTTCTCTGCACTAGCCTGCAGAATTACTTACTCCAGGGACCACCTCCAAATGCTTTTATTTCAGAGCTCAGGTTTAGAAAAATAAAACAATGATCAGCATTCAGATGAATTAATAGGTAATATCATGGCATTATGGGTAAATGTGGCTAAAAGGATAAAAATATCTTGGTGAAGGATTTTGTTGGTAGGCCAAAAAGTTGTGTTGTTCTGATCATAGTCCAACTATTGTAACTTAAAGAATTTAAAGGACTTAAAAGTTGATTAAACTAAATTTTGCATGGATGGAAAAGCAGACAAATAGTGCTGCAACTAACAATTATTTTTATTATCAGTTAATCTGCTGATGATTTTCCTCATTAATTGTTTTGTCTGTAAAATTTAAAATACTGAGACATGCTCATTATAATTTGTAATTGCCCACAGCACTTCAAATGTCTTATTTTGTCTGACCAATAAAACCCCAATGATATAGTAGTAGGAACTTCGCCATGTTTTGGCATTTTTACTTAGAAAACTACTAGAACGATTATTTGATCATCAAAACAGTTTCAAATTAATTTTCTGTTATTGCTGACTAATCAATTAATTCAGTAATTTTTGCAGACCTGTAACAGACTTTTTCTTGGTAACATAGCTATTCATATATGAGTTGCAGCTACTCTTGTCAAACTCAAGAAAATACATTATAGGAACTTAAAGAAGAATCGAGCAACTGTTTTGTCTGCTCAATACCCTGTGACTATTTATGCTGGCATTGATTTAATGTTTGTCTTCAATTTTAATGGCTGATGAGGTTTTATGGTTGGTCAAATACACTATGTATATATATGTTTGGTTAAATAAACTGATCACTTCAACGACTTCCTACCACAGGGTTGCCATCTGTACTGCACACAACCTGGAATTACAGAAGAAAGTCCAAATGCTTCAGAAACAGAACATGTAAGAACGCTGCGATATCACTTCTTAATTAATATGTAATAACACATATCTCGAAAGTGTTTCTGAATTTGTTGACATCATTCAGTGTATCAGTCAATGTGTGCTCTTGGTTCCTCCAGGTCCTTGATAGAGCAACTGAGGAAACTACAGGGTATTGTGAAGATGTCAACTATGAAGGCCAGCACAACCAGCACTTGTGTTATGGTAATTTGTGGACTACATTCATTTCTTCTATCTCTCCTGATTATTGTTTTCGTATTGAGTGTCAAGTTCTTTGTCATGCTGCAGTATTTTTTTCTCACTTTCTCCTTGGTTGCCCTCCAGGTGTTCCTGCTCTCTTTCTGTCTCATCATCTTCCCGTCAGTCAATCCATTTGGGGGAAACACAGAGCAGAAGGAACTCTACACACCCTCCTCCAGTAAGTTACCTCAAAAAAAAAAAAAAACTGCAGTACATGCTTGCCGGTGTAGTACTCTTTTTTTAATCTGAATTATGACCAGGATTTCACGAATTTGTCTTTCAGCAGTGTGACTTTCTTGGCCCAGCTTTGGTAATCAATTTTTCTCTCATTGTTGCAGTCATCTCTCGGACTTTGCGCTCATTGCCACCAGAAAGCACAGATGCCATATCCTACCCGGAGCCTGAGGAGGAGGAGCTTCTCTTAATGCCCCAAGCAGAGGTGGAGAACAGTAAAGCCATCTTCGCCGGGGGTCAGAAGAACCACACCCCCGACTACCAGAGGGTGGAGCAACCTGACTCGGAAACAGGCGTCAATAGCAACTCCTCGGCAGACTTCCCTGGTCCAGCTCAGGCCGCAGAGATGAAACCGGGGCCGGCTGGCGGAGTAGGGGCCTTACAGGAAGGATCCATTGATGCTGTAGTGGCGTCTGCTGTGGCATATGAAGTCTCAGGGTCCAAGGATAACTGGATAGACCGAAACCCCCCATCTGTCATATTACAGCAGCACCGCTCAGATGAGATGTAGTTGGGAGATATTTATTAATATAACCAGCAGAGGGAGCCATATTCCTAATGTTTTGGGTACAACAGGGAAGCTTAAACTTACAAAAAGGGGAAATACCAGTAATTATCATGATATAGGATCAGTCTGTCTGTCCCTACTTTCCTCTCTAACAGCCTTCTGATGTACTACTATTACTTTATTTGCACTTTGTTCCGATTTCCTTGTACCAGTGGGCAACACAACTGGTAAGAGATTTCCATATTTCAGCAGTGTAAATTACCTAAAAAAAACTGGACATTGCAGTGATAATATGCATGCTTGCATTGCCGGAGGCCCCATGCTACTTAGGTAGCACTGAGGTCTCTCACGTTATTGTACAAATTGGTGATGGTAACCAAAATTTGTAGGCAACACCATAGAAAAATGTATCAGGTACCAGCAGTAGATTACTTGAAGCGAAGTATTACTTGATGGCATTATTATTTATTACCAAATTCTAGGGTGAGCTTTGTCGGACTCTAGACTGTCTGATAACCTCAAGCAGATCTTACCATACGCTGCTCGTCATGAATGACTCTCCCATAGTAAATTGTTGTGAATATAAGTAGTCCCAACACGTCGCACTGCAGACTAGTGAGCAACATCCATTGCTTGATTCCCATAAAGCTTGATCAAAGTGGTTTTCTGACCACCGTAATGCTTAAGCCATTGCAGGACATTTGGCCATTTAGAAGAATTGTAAAGTTTGTTAGTATTTCCCCTTGTAACAAGGGTATCCACGCTCCGTTTAATTTTAGAATGCTTAGTTTTTATGTTGTACAGTAAAGGAAGAAAAATTGTCCACAAAAAGTTGAACAAGAAGCTGAACCCCTTGACTTTGCTATTGTCAGCCGACCCCGGTCTGCCCCTGCAATCTCCTCTTTTACAATTTCATGGGACAGTTCTTACCTTTATAAACAAACCTGAAACATCTTAGCACCTGTGTGCACAGAATAAGGGGTTTGATATATTTGCTCAGTAAACCGTGTTGCAGTATAATATACTCAAAAATGTGATGACCTGTTTTGTCAGTGAGGCATTTTTGTTTCATTTTTTTTGTGTATTTCTATGTTTCTGTTGGTAATAAATGGAATCTAAATGGTATTGGAACTGCTCTTTGTTATAATCAAAGAGTTAATGAGATTTTAAATGTTGCTCATGTTGAACAAATGCACTGACATTTGACATAGTCCAAGAATGGAATGTAAATATGCTTAAATTATTGTCTTCTGTACATTTGTTCTCTTTATGTATAAAACATGTCTGGACATCTATAATAATAAACTTTTTATATATCGCAATTTCAGTGAACTCGTTCGCACTATGTTTGGAGTGAAGTCATAGATCATTCCTATGTGCCCTCCAAGAGGCTACATCTCCAAGACAACCGATTTAGGCATGCTAGCATTTGATTGACTGAAAGGGCGAGGGCTAACTTGAGGCTCATGTCGTGAGAATATCACAGTGGTACCTAACATCACCAGAAAAATCACAACTGAGTAACCATGTTAGCTAGTGTTAACTATTTCTGTTGAAAAATCCCAAGAATTTATTTTTTTATGCCTTGCTATACTATGATGTTTTTATGCATTACTATAGAATAAATTATTAATGGGGCAGCACGGTGATGAAGTGGCTGGAACTGATGCCTCACAGTGAGAAGGTTTTTGGTTCGAACCCCGGGCTTTGGGCCTTTCTGTGTGGAGTTTGCATGTTCTCCCTGTGCCTGCTCTGGTTCTGTCTGAGTAATCCAACTTCCCCACACAGTCCAAAGACATGCACATTAGATTTATTGACGACTTTACTGCCTTACTACATATACTATGACGTTTTTATGCCTTATACTATGGCTTTTTTATGTCTTATTATAATATGACTTTTTATGCCGACTGGAGGAGTAACATAAAATTCACGAGGTGACTAACAAACAACAAACTGAGACACATGTCAAGTGTAACAGGATTGGGTTTTTAATATCAGAGTAACACAAGTAACAAAATGCAAATTCAAAGAAAAAGACAATATCTAACCTCCCTGAAAAAGGCAGAGAACCCCTGCAAAGCTTCATCTGCATTAATAAAGTTGTTTGCATAACAGAAACACTTCAATCAGAAAGGACAGGTAAGGATTGTATTTTAAAAATTAAACCTGTACATATATAACATTTTTGTATGGGCATTCCTGAATGTAAATCCAGATCTTATATGTTAATAAACCGTTTAGTTGAGGGCATTAAAAAGCTAATGTCTTTGTTTTGGAGGGGTGGTGGGGTTGTTGCGTCCCTACCAATGTTGACACCAAACGTACGCCCTTGCACAGAGGTAACCTCAGCTGTGGGGAAATTAACGCATATGGGGTCTGGTTGGTGACTCAAGTCTGAGGGTGGTATCATGAGTCACGAGCTTTTTCGACATGTTGAGACTTGCTGTGTTG
>NW_019525497.1:156449-163651 GCF_002814215.2 Seriola lalandi dorsalis
GGGGGGGAGGGTCAGTCGTTATAAGTTCCAGCAGGTGGCGCTGTTAGTCCAGATTTCTGACACTAAGCTGGCGTCCCAGCAGCTCCGTAGATGGTGTAAGATAGGGTTAAAGGTCAATCAGTTAACATGTGGGCACCTTGATATTTGCTTACAAACAAATGACACAGTGGTTTTTTATTTGACTCATCGTTTAAAAAGAACCCTATGATGAAAACAACCTTTAATAGAGCTCAATGTTCTGGTAATTAGGCGTCCTTTGTGCTACTTAGACCCCTATTGTGTGGTGTGACTCACTCTCTCTTAGCTGTGAAGATTTTCTTCATGATAAGTTTTGAGCTTTTATAATTTGTTTTCCAAGACTCAGTTACTCATACACATTGTACAACATTGCTTATACTATAGTAGACATGATTCCAAGTTAAGGCAAGACCAGTCAGCGGGTGCGTAAACATACACAGCCTTCGGCATCTGTCCGAACAGCGAGTGATGTTGAATGTAAACTCCTGCAGTCCCACTGATAAGATAAATTGACCTGAAAAGACTACTGGCTGCGGCACGTGGCGCTTTTCAGGAGTGGGGGGTGGCAAGCGCATCTGTCGGGCATCTGCCGTAGGGCAATGAATGGAGTGGGGTAATAAAGAGTGTAGAGCGCACGCAGGATGCTCACGCACACACACATAGGCTACTCACATCCCCCAGCCCCATGAAAGGACCGGGGGCAGGTGGAGGACGTGAGTATTGTTGTGACACAAAGTCGCTTTATTCTCTCTCCTTAGAGAAACGACACGCGTCAAGACAGACCGGCAATTAAGCTTCCTTTAACAATGTACAGACAAAAAGTGGCGTGTGCCGGCCACAAGCTGTTTTGGTCACTCCTCCAAATACGAGGTCGCCATCAAAAAAATCAAGCTCTATTTGGGTCAGGACAGGCTTGCTCGCTTGCCCGTAACTTCCGGGCTGTACTGACTGTAAACACAGCAGCAAGTTGGGTAACAGGTTGGTAGGATATGTGTGCGCGTGCAGGTGCACCATCAACAAAGCTGTTTATTAAGGGAGAAGCAATGCTGTGTCTACCGGGAAAGTTTGGATTTGCTATAAATATCACAGCAGTGATTCCCCGAGCTGGGGAAGTCCACTTCTGTTCCAGATTGTTCACTTCACTGCTGGTTCCGCCGACCCGGATCTTTCCTTTAAATGGTCTGCATATTCGGTTGCATTGTCACTGAAGGATGGTCTGAAATGTGTCGGTCTGCTGTGCCCCTTGGTTTTATAACTGTCATGGAAAAACATTACCTGGTACATAACAATTATATAACCTACAAACACAAGGCAGGCAGGTGGAAAGACCAGCCCAACCTCCACGTGTTATCATCATGACACAATCAATCTAACATATATATAGGCCTTTATATTTAAAAAAAAAAAAAAAAAAAAAGAAAGAAAAAGAAAAATTTCATGGGATTCTCAAATGATTTTTGGTCAAATTTTAAATTATAGGTAATATATGGCAGCTGCTCCGTAGTATTCAGGGGGGTCATTGAAGCGACAGTGGGTTCAAGCTTTATACGTGTCAGTGATACAGTGACTCTTCAAGTCCATCGTAAACAGGACTTTTAGTTTTTTGTACACAAGGCAAGGACAACTTGGTCCGTGGGTGGGTGAGGGAATGAGGGAGGGGAGGGGGGGATTTCTTGAAAGGTTGTAATCTTGCCCCACGTGGGGTTGTCAACAAGCTCAGCGTAACTGCCCGGGGACTTTTGCTTTCCTCACCACCGCTGCTCTGAGCCAATGGTAGCATCCAGGCGCGGAAAAGACCGCCCCTTGCCGAGAAACAACGTCGACCTGCTATAAAACCACCCACAGCCTGTTCAGAGCTCAGAATAACGCAAGAGACTACACAGAGAAACACACAGCCCCTCTTTCTTTTTGGTTCACTGTATCATCCCGATCGCGCTTGGATTATAACTATGACTCTGGAAGAGATCCGCGGACAAGACAACACAATGGAAAACGCAGATAGGTAAATATCTAATTCACGGATACAACATTATTCAAGATGTTGGGTTGATGTTTTGTAGCTTTCTTGTTATTCTAAATGTGACTAGTGTCCTGATGATGTGTGTTTTTCTTTGTCAAGGGTGCAAAGTGCAGGCGCAGCCCTGGAAGAGCTGCTCGTCGCTGCTAAGAAGCAGGACTACCTGACAGTTGGAGTTTATGAATCTGCTAAAGTCATGAATGTGTGAGTATTGCAATTCGTGAAATCTTTGACTACAGCTGGCATTGTTTTAAATTTGAAGCATAAGCAGAAAGGATTTATTTTTGACCACCTTTCTTATCTTTCCCTCAGTGATCCAGACAGCGTGGCATTCTGCGTCCTCGCCACCGATGAGGAGTACGAGTGTGATATTGCTCTTCAGATCCACTTCACCCTCATCCAGGCTTTCTGCTTTGACAACGACATCAACGTGGTGCGCGTAAACGACATCGAGCGCCTGGCGGACCTCGTGGGTGCAGACGGGACCGGCGAGCCCAAGGACGCGCACTGCATTCTTGTCACGGTACGTTTCCCACTCAGTCAGGAACCGGCAGCCGGTGAATCATGCATGCATCACTCCTCCGTCTGAATGTTCTGCACACGCTGCCAAGTCACCGCATGTCTGCATAGACTATAATGTTTGTTGCAAGGTTATCTGATTATTAAATATCTCATTCTTTTCATTTCAGAGCCCCAGTGCAAACCCATGGAAAGACCCTGCTCTGGACAAGCTGAGTCTGTTCTGTGAGGAGAGCCGCAGTGTGTACGACTGGGTGCCCACCATCACACTCCCAGAGCGCTGAAGTGACATCCCACTATAAATGCTTCACATGATGATGATGAAGATGATGAAAAGAAAGTCAAGGAGCTGAGCTTCAGCTGGGGGTGTCAAGCCTCTCTGCCTCACTTTTCTGGATTAAGAGGCTGTGGCTGTAACTACAACCCCACCACCATCCCCAACCCCACTGCAAAAGCCAGGCTTCCATTGCATTCTGGGTCGGCACGTTGATTCTGGATTACCCTGAGGAAGGGGGTTCAAGTTCAGTGGTCAAGTGTGGACTAGGTCAGGTGTATGTGGAGTGGACGGAAAGCCTGATGGACACTGAGGAGTTGGACTGTACTGCATACTGCATGAAAAGATGAGAAGTGGAGACCCTGGGACTGCCTTAAGAGAGTATAGGCACCAGGGGAAGTGGGCAGTGAAGGTCACTTATGGAAGTGGACTTATGGAAGTGTGGAGGCTGCACTGACTCTCATGAGAGGGGAACTAGGAAGATGCTGGTCCTGAAGAAGGTCTGAAAATGTCTAAGTGGACTTAACTTTTATTTTCCAGCGCAGCTATCAGGAAGTTCTTGGGATAAGCAGAGACTTTGCTTGCAAATCCTGATTTCAGCTGTGTCTGTACCTGTGACACTTTTTATTTTTCATGGACTATTGTTTTTACTTTGAGATATACAGACAAAACAAATGCAATATTTGTTTGAAATGTACTAATTTTTAATGTTTTTTGTGAAATAAACATTTGCAATCAAACTCATCTTCTCTTGTCAGAAATGTTATTTCCCCTTTTTGTATTAAGCGTCACGGACCATTGGCACTCACCAGACCTCAGGTTAACCAAGCTGCAGCAGAGTGTGGGAAGTTACAGCAGCTTGCACAGACATAGAGGTATCAGGAAGTGATGCATTATCAGCTACACAGAGCTAGAGAAGAAGTAAAGAGTAAAACGTGGGTGGCATACGGAAAGTAATGATCAAATGATTGGGTGTCTTAGAAAAGAGACTAAATGGAGAAAAAGAGAGTAGAACAGTTTCACCATAATGATACTTGTGACATGTGCTCTTTCCAGGCACTGACCTTTTACCGCTCATAGACCAGCTGCCTTACGCGACAGCTTGCACAATCGCTGCAGCCAGAATTGAGGCTGAGGCCGAGGCTGGGGGGCCTGCAGGAAAGAGCTCTCTTTTGTTTTCTGTGCACGGGCAGCTGGGGCTACAGAGGTCTGTGTGTAAGTGGGTAGTGTGCTTAGTTATAGTTTTGTGCAACCAAGTGGAAAGGGGAGGCTGTATTGTAATAATAAGCCGTTTTTGCTCCACTGTACAGCACTGAGGAGGTTAAACTTTACGTGTCAGAGATGCTGTTGGGAAAGTTGGAAGGTCTTCGTGCATGAAAGTTCAGTTCATATGTCTTGCAATGGCTTGCAAAATTCATGCAAACCGTTAGGCAACACACGTGGGGAAAGAAATGAAAAGTTATACATTTTGTATGCCTGCACACACGTGTGCGCGGAGGCACGTGCAATGACACCATCGAGACTGGACTGGAATTGGAGTAGAGCTGTAGCGGAATGAGGGTCAGAAAGATCATCAGTGGCAGGTAAGAGGAAGCGTGTTAGCGTAAGTGGTCGGCTTGACAGTAAAGTGCGGCCCACATCAAAGAGATAGCAGACTTCTGAGGAACTCATCTCGCTTTTCTTTGCAGCACCTTGGTGTCTGGCCAACCACTGGTCATACCACTGCATGTGTGCGCAAACGCATGAACACACACCTGTATGTGCACACACGCTCACAACCACACTTAAGCGCGCACACACTCTTCATCACACTCACACACGTACACACAGCTGAGACTGATGTCAGGCAATTTTTCAGGGTTCTAAGAACAGAGGAAGCTTTTACTCAAACAAAACTTTGAGATATGTAGATATGCAATAAAGGGATTTTCCATGGGCATTAATATCTGCACTGGTAGGCATATGGGATAAATTACTCTAAATGCTGACAAAACCAGTCATTTTCTTACATGCACATTCAAAACTGTAGCAAGATTAGGATTAGATACAGTCATTAAGATCTTTGTGGCTTGTGATGACTGTGGCTGTTGCACTCTGGACTCTGATCAAACATGAAGCCTGTTTCTGAGTGTGGTTGAAATACAATATTTTGTGAAAATCACCTGCAAAAGTCCCAGCCAACTCACAATGCCAGGTCAGGACACAGTTGAAAGGTTCATAATCTACATCACGTACAACAAAGGAGTGAAAGGAGAAAGCATTTTTGATTCTAGCATGCATCCAAAAATGCAAGTAAAATATTCAGGGATTTTCGTCTATGCAGGTCAGTGTGTTCTTCAGGCAGCCTTCTCTGTTCTGCTTCGGAAAAAAAAACAAACAAAAAGACCAGCAGCAACAATAGCAGTGGCAATCGTGTCTAATTTTGACCTGTTTTTGAAAAAAAAAACATTTAATGCCTCAGATAAATACCCATTTTCTGAATAACATATAAATGCTGACTATTTTATTATGTGCTCCAAGTAAACAGTAGTTAACAATGCAACACTAAGTATTTTGTTGACAAAATACTTGACCTACTTTGCATGAAAGTGACATTGATGGTTTTTTGTGAGATGAGATTCTTGCCTCTAAAACCTCATCTCTCCAGGCCTATTATCTGCTGTCTCAACCCTAACTCCTGTAGCAGCAACTTGTGCAAGCACTATGCAAGACCGAAAAGCACAACAACATGCCTGTGTTTTTTTTAATGCTATGCGCCTTTTGGCTACAGGTGTATATGGACCAGCAGAGAACAAATCTTTCCAGCAGCCTTTTTAAGGCTACTGGAAAAGACTCCTTGGCTGTGCCGCTGCTAATATTTGTATGAGGTTAACAAACATCTTCTCCGTGTGTTGGCTGTGGTGCCACAGCCTGAAGCAACAGTCCAGACTGTGGAAACAGCCCGACTGTCTGCACAAGGACTGAGCCAGAGATCTGGAGTTACGATAGACTGAAAGGGAGGGAGCAAGACCAGACAGATGTGCTCTGACTGAGAAACATTAGTGTTTTCAACCGTGGCACAGAACGATGGTAAACATCAAGCAGTAGTTTACTCCAGAGTGCTATCCAGACTGTTTCCTTTCTCTCTCCATGTTAAGTGCTGATAAAGAGTTCTCCTCTATTTCACATGGGTCATAACCCCAAACAAAATATTCAGTTAATCTCTGATGGATCTGCAACGATACAGACACAAAAATTTAGGTGATTAAAGGGAGAAAGAGAAGGGAGAAGACTGACCATTTGTATAATATGCTTACTCACTCTCTTGCTGGGAGTTAGATGGAAGAGTCGATAGACACTCATATCTATCCGATCAATATGAAGCTGAAGCCTGCAGCCGGTTAGCTTAGCTTAGCATTTGGATGGGAACAAGGGGAAATAGCATATCACTGTTTTATAAGCAGTTGGGACCGTTTCTTGGCCAGGCACAGTGATTTTCTGCAGTATGAAACCTGACAGTGATAACGAAACCTCCAGGTGTTGGCTCCAGCTTCGTATTTAACGGACAGATATGAGAGTGGTATCTCACTCTCAGCAAGAAATTGAGTAAGCCTATTTCCCAATATATTTAAAACATTCCGATTCCAATGTGTAAGCTGAATAGAATTAGTTAGGGAGTGAAAGGGAAAGTGTCAGAATGAAATCTTACAAACCACTGTTTTCAATCAGCGATATTTATATCTGGTCCATTGGTTTTCTACTCTGTGCACTTTTTACAGTAAATCCAAAAAAACGAAATCTTATGCTCCTCCCACACTAATGCTTTCAGATTTGCTTTCAAAAAGTTACAAAATTCACAGTTAAACCTCCTTCTACTGGACATGCACGCAGAGGAAGAAGCCTGCCAAAGACAAAAAAGTGAAAAATCTTGCTTCGTTTTGAGTTATCATGCAAATTGGATAAAGGCAGGACTTTTGTGAACAGTTAAAACTGAGAATCTGTGAGCCACGTGGCAATGGTAATGCTCCTATTGTAAGCTTTACTTGCTCCCCATCAGGAGGGTATAAAATGGACACTGTTTGTATTTTGGATATTTGTCCTGTGACATTAAAATGCCATGTATTGCTTGCTATTTGACTATTTTAACCCTGGTGAAATGTTCCAGTATGTGTTTCCATATCAGGAGACCCAAAGATTCCCAGACTTGTGGTTCGACTGTAAATGGTAAATGCTTCAGAGAGAATTTGGTAGAGTGATCCGCCCTTCCCAGAGCCATTACTTTCATGGGGAACTGTGGTCCCTACTTCCCATTCCCTTCTCCATCTCACTTACAGTAACCACAGCAAGATGAGATTACACGATGAGCTGGCAGGCAGCACCCCACCCCACCCCCAC
>NW_019525497.1:163671-195122 GCF_002814215.2 Seriola lalandi dorsalis
CCCACCCCCCCTCTCACCCCACCCAGCTCTGAGTCTCTCTTGTCCTCTCGCGTGGCCCAATTGGTACCATGAGCTCATGGCCCAGCTGGCTCTGGCAGGCTGTAGAGCGAGAGGGAGAAAAAAAGAGAGAGAGAGAGAGAGAGAGTGATAGATAGATAGCGATAGATAGATGGCTGGTGTTGGGTGTCTCTAATCTAAGTATGTGTCACTCACTGGAGAAATGAGCTACACCCAGGCTGCTTCTGCTTCTGCTGCTGCTCAACTTACAGTGAGATCAGTCCTCAGAGTGGTGTGCTGTGTGGTGAGCCAGCACAATATGCAACTTTCAGTATTTCTTAGATTGACCGTGCAGGGAATTTCTCATCACTGTGGTGGCCTGGGTGATTCCAGTGTGAAAACACATACACATAAAGTGGGGCTGCTGTTCGTGAAGAGTCACTATCAGTCAGTCGGTACGACCTGACACGGGTGGTTTTTGAGTTTTTGAGGTTGTGGTTGAGCTGAAATAGCTGTAAACATTGAGGTGTACACACACACACACACACACACACACACACACACCTAGGCACCTGGGATGACCTAACCACACTGTGAGGGATGAGATCACATGATCCAGACCTCTCAGTTCAGAAGTAATGATCGGGGTTGTCTTTTTGCAGGGCCTATAATCAAAGTCAGTAAAACAGCTGTGTGTGTGCCAAGGGGAGGGTGACCTGGTTACACACACTCAAACACCTGACCTACACTTTAGAAATCCACTGTGTCCCCTTGTGGGGTAGAGTGACACACACCTGTGCCCCTGCCCACACACACACACGTGCACACGCACACGCACACACACACACACACACACACACACACACACACACACACACACACACACACACAGCAGGTCATTGCAGATGAGGTCATGACATGCACTTAACTGCTGTTAATGTGAAATACTACTCTTGGTTGTCTGGTCAAAACCAATGAGACAGTTGTCTTAAATATATCAGCTGGGCAGAGACAATATTTTTTAAATCTAGAAGATAATCTGTTGACTATTTTTGCAGGATACAGTCATTTGGATGTTTGTTTTCAAATTGGTATGTCTGCGAAAAATTGCCTTGGGATTGCATCAGTGTGTTTGTTCAGCAGCGACTGAATGGACTGATTGGATGAAATGTGTGACTTCCGAGTGCAATGTCTATGGCATTAGCATACACAAGACTATGTGTGGGCCCTCACTGACTTTTCATCGTGAAGCTCTGGTCACAGGGTTTATAAAAAATATCATATGAGCCGTGATAGCAGTGACCTTACGTTAACATCAACGGCTAAACTTAGATCGCATGGTCCTAGTGCCAGATTTTTAATCTGACGCCCCCCTCATGGTATTTCACATGAAGGGAACACCATCCCAGCAAACATGTGAGAATATTCAAAAACAAGACACACTTTACGATGAGTGAACGAGTGATTCTCTTGAACAAATCAAGAATGTGACCCAAGTCCACAGGGGAGAGATATGATGCTGGATGCATTGATCGCATTGAGGCCGAGGCTTTGGGCCCGACTCTTTACATAAGCTGTAATGAGGTAAGTGTAAAAGGCAAAGGCTATTTCAGGACAACTGTAACGGCTCAGAAAGTCTGAGAGTCTTTAAGTGTCACCTGGTTTGTTCTAGCACAGAGGAGGGAAGAGGAGGTTAGTAAATGAAAATAGAAAACAGGCCAAATTTAGTGCAAATGCCTTAAAATAAGGCCTCAGACTTTGTTATCATTCACTATATCAAATGGTATTTAATGAATGTAAAAATGCATGTTTATTTCTCACTCACACTTTTCCTCTTATTTCCCTGTCTGTGTCTGCATTCTGTGCATATTTTCTAGTTTACTGTGGGCTGCCAGTCCAGCCGGGGTGGGGCAATGCTAAGTGATTTGCCAAATATGGGGAGCAGCCTGTAACCTCGGCAGGGCTGACACATTACTGACATAGCTGAGCTTATCCGTCCAGAAGCACATGTACCCAAAGCCATGCCAAGAATCCCCTCTCATAGGCCACAATCCTCAAGTAAAGCAGCAGGCCAAGAAGGCATGGTCATAGAAGCACAGCCTGGAGGAGGAGAAATGAACCAATGCTGCTGTCTACACAGATACACAGACAGACATACGCATATACAGATAAAATGTGCGGAAGTTGCAAGCTATTTGCTCATCTGCTGATAGACTCTGTCCTGGCATGCAGACAGAGAGAGAGGGCAGACAGGATGGCTGGGCTGATTCACTGAAAGATAGAAAGAGCGTGAAAAGAAAGAGACGCATAGCGTGGATGGTGTAAATTCCAAATTCCATCATGCTGATGCGTAAGACTATTTGAAGTAGTAGCGTAAATAGCAACACTCACTGTTATCCGTGGGGATTGTTTAATCCAGGAGCAATGTTGTGGCGCATACACACACAGTGAGAAAAAAAAGAGAAAAGGGAAGACGTTGTCCGCTAAGTATTCATTGTTTGGCGAGATCTGTGCACGCATGAAACAAAGCGACTGTTAAAAAGAAAGGAAAAGGAGGAAATACAAGTAATGAGCTCTGTGTTCTTACTTAAGGAAGTTCATAGTGCTTTGGTACAGGCACTGGAAGGGTGTCAAGGCAGCGTGACATTTTCCCTAAGAGAGAGGGCGAGTGAGATATAGAGACAGACAGAGAGAGAGGGGGAGCACAGAGTAAACAGTGTGACAGCCAGACTGCCTCTCTGCTTTCAGCGCACATGCTAATTAGAAACCTCGAGAGAGGGAGAGAGAGAGAGAGAAAGAGAGAGAGAGAGAGAGAGGTTGAGCAGTCGGGGGACATGGCACAGGGAGAAAAAAGAGTGGAAGAGAGGGGAGAGGAAAGACCACAGAAGATGAAGGAAACGGGAGAGATAGAGCAGATAGAGAAATAAAGGGGAGGGCAGAGGAGGAGGATCCCTGATGAAGGGCCTTGCTCGCTTGTGCTGTGCCGTCACTCTGTCACAGGTCAGGGTTTTTAATGGAATGATGATGTAGCAGCTCATCATGACAGACTCCAGCCGCTGCACAAACAAGTTGACTCGAACAGTGCGCACACACACACACACACACACACAAATACACACACATATATATATTTTCACTACTGTGCAAAAGTTTCGGCAGGTGTGAAAAAATGCTGTAAACTAAGAATGCTTTCAAAAATATAAATAATAATTGTTTATTTTTATCAATTTACAAAATGCAAAATGAGCGAACAAAATAAAAATCTAAATCAAATCAATATTTGGTGTTACTCCCTTCAAACCAGCATCAATTCTTATAAGTACATTTGCACAAAGTCAGGGATTTTGTAGGATTATTGTCAGGTGTATGATCAACCATTTATACCAAACAGGTGCTAATGATCATCAATTTCACATGTGGGTTGAAACACAGTCATTAACAGAAACAGAAACAGCTGTGTAGGAGGCTTAAAACTGGGTGAGGAGCAGTCAAACTCTGCTACCAAGATGAGGTTGTGGAAGACAGTTTCATGTCACAGGTCATACACCATGACAAGACTGAGCACAGCAACAAGACACAAGGTAGTTATACTGCATCAGCAAGGTCTCTCCCAGGCAAAGATTTCAAAGCAGACTGGGGTTTCAAGATGTGCTGTTCAAGCTCTTTTGAAGAAGCACAAAGAAACGGGAAACGTTGAGGATCGTAGACGCAGCGGTCGGCCAAGGAAACTTAGTGCAGCAGATGAAAAACACATCAAGCTTATTTCCCTTTGAAATCGGAACATGTCCAGCAGTTCAGTGCCATAAGATCAGAACTGGCAAGAAAAAGCATGTGATAACCCTGCTGAAAGGGTTAAGTATTAAACTGACCACAACATGTTTTCAGTTTTTACACATGTGGGCTTACATGTTTTTTTTTTTTTTTTTTTTTTTTTTTCTTTGGAGCTACAAAAAAAAAAAAACATGCTCCTTGAGCGACAGAGGTATTGCACAATAACATTAGATCTGGACTGACTGACCATGTTCTTGGCAACATATCTTATCTCACTGTGCCTCTAACTCTAACAACAACCTCTGAACACTCACCGACAGATCAAAACAAACAGCAGCTGGCTGCGTGTTCGTGCCCTTTGCCTTTACCGCCAGCAGCAAAGAGGAACAATGAGAGTTGGCAATAAACATAGATCATGCATGATTTTTTTCCTTTACAATAACACAGAGCCAGAGTCATGAGCAAAAACACAGAGAACAGTTTAAATTGGAGGCTCTTACACGAACACGGGAGAGCATTTAAAAGTTTGCACGCTGTGTAGCGGTGTGTGCAGCATTTCAATGTGGAATTTCTCCCAGAGGATGATTTGAAAGTGCAATTAGAATTTTGCACAGGGTACAAAAGGAGAGAGATGTTTTTCAAGGACTTTTCAAGGGAGTGATGCAATTGCCCCTCTTCCTTGCACTTGGTTTTTTTTTCACTGCAACATACTATACTTAACCTAGTAACACACTGAGGGTGCATGGCAACAGTGGTACAAGATATCCCGCCTCTTCTCCCACTCTCCTGTGCCTGCACCACCAAAGCATTTGTCTGTATAATTATAAAAACTGATACCTTTGCCTCTAAACACATCCCATGTTTGTGTGCGTGCACTGTCATTGATGAAAAACAAAAACAAGCTCTTTTTGTTTTGCCGGTGTTACTTAATCTGTAGGGATGGAGCGGCAGGCAGAGGGGAGAGAGAGGGGGGGGGAGGGGCTGTGTTCTAAGGCTCGGGCACCAGCCAATCGGAGGGCCGGATTAGCTAGAGGCAGGCATAAACATGAGTTGTTGCTGCTGGTAACAGAAATCTGATTGGTTCTTCGGAGTTCTTGCTCAACGGGATAGGTGTCTCAGTGTGTGGATATTTTGATCACTGTTATGAATGTGTTTATCTGCTGTTATGTTCTATAATAACCTTGTTAGCCCCCCCCCCCTTCTGTTTTCACTTAAAGAGGGGGGATTCCAGCCACTGGGGCCATACCATAGTAGAATTCCTGAACTCAGAGCACTGAATCCTGAACTTTGGTTACCTTTGGTTGGTGGCCTGCAGAGGAAAGGCCATATTGCGATATCTGGGGCACATAAGTAAACACACACAGCAGCACATAAGGCTGAACATCCCGTAAAATGACAAGGGGAAAGATGTGACGCTGGAGGACAGGTCACTGACACAACCGAGCATGATGCACCTGCTGCTGCTTTACTCGCGCTGACGTGGGATTGTTGTTGACTTGCAGCACACCTTTTGGTGACTTAATATAAATATACAGAATGTCACACACCTGACTGTTTTCTCTATTTGAGCTCAGATTTGATGATTCAGTGTCGTAAAGTCACATAAACAACATGTCCACATGACAAATATGCAGAACGCTTAAAGGTAACAGAATAACATGTAATCCTAGAGGTCAGCCTCAGTCTGCCGGCGCACAGTCACACTCTGTTTACCACAGGGTCAGATGGAGCACACAATGCGGCACATGCCGGGTTTGTTTACATGCGGTTGCCTTCCTGAAAGGGGCGGTGCCACACACCCAGCATTCCAATGTTGCTTTGGAAACAGGGCTCCCGCAGCAGCCAATGGGAGAGCAGGGATTATGACATGTGTGTTTGTGTGTGTGAATTAATCAAACTGTGGTATCTATCTGGCAAGCGTGTTGACAGGGGGAGATTTTTTAATCAGCTCACTCAAGGAAGAAAACACACCGGGCAATAATACTAGAATCAAACAAACACACGCTGCTAGGCCAATTAAAAATCAACAGCTTAATCTCCCAGTGAAGGGTTATAAGGAGTGTGTGTGTGTGCACGTGTGTGTGTGTGTGCATCTGCCCTTTGTGTTTCTGTATGTGCCTGTGAATATTACTCTTATTTTTGTTTTTGTTGTTGTGACAGAAACATTTTCATCATTTTCATTCCTTGACCTCATGGCTGTATAGGGGTTGTGTGTGTGTGTGTGTGTGTGTGTGTGTGTTTGTACCTGGGCATGAGCATCTCACACTAAAAGTAGTGTCCTGAGTGTGTGATTTTGTTGCTTGTGCACATGCAAGTGTACATGTGCTCATGTGTATGTTTTCCTTATACAGCTGTTATTGTTATGACAGAGGCTGATTGCTAGTTTTGGCACCTGTTCTAGGTTCCTTTACCGTCAGAGTCTTGCTGTCTTCCAGTTAACACTCACTTTATCATTGTGAACACACACAAAACACAGCAGCTCTGCTATCTGCAGTTATAAAAATTTGGTAAACTCACACACGCTAGAGCGCAAACAAAATTTGAAAGCTGCATGTGGAGAAAAATCTAAACAAAGACGGCGAAGACACGTGGATGCCACAGTTTTCACACGTGTATTTTGATAATCAGCCATTAATGCAGATGTACATTATTTCTTTTATGGATAATCCATTTTATTATTTGTATTTTGTTTTCTTTTGTATAATAATACAGTGGCTGAAATGAGTAACTGATGTCTTCTTTGTAATTGTTTGACAGTATGATCGCCATACCAAGGATTGCAAAGAGTGTAAGTGTAAGTGTGGTCTGTGTTTTGTGTGTTGTGTGTGTGTGTGTGTGTGTGTGTGTGTGTGTTTCGTGTGTGTGTGTGTTGCATGTGAGTGAGTGAGAACCGATATACAGTAGAAGCCATGTGTTAACTGCCACACAGGATGCAGCTGCAGCAAGTAAACAGTAACTTCATAACATTGTGTGTGTGTGTGTGTGTGTGTGTGTGTGTGTGTATAGTATATCTTTATGAGTGTGTGTTTTAATGTTTATTTTCTCATAACAGGGTTTTTCTTTGTCATCTCTGTTTATCCTCTTTTCTCTCAGTCTTAATTTCATGAACAGCTCTTCAGCCGAATGTGCCCTCAGGGCAGGAGAGAGGTAATCTAATCAGTAATCCACAATTTTTTTTTTTTTTGTCGACAGACAAGCCAAGACATTTGCCTAATAACTGGGAAAGGGTTATGGAGAAAATGAGTTACAGTTAATCGCAGCAATATGGATGGGCAAATGTAATACTTGATTGATCTCTTGATAAGGAAAATATCTGTCCACATTATGAGAACAGCCTCTCTGGAGCTGGGGCTTCAGTCTCTTGCTTAAGGCCACTTCAGAAACATGAGTGGGGGGTTGACAGCAGGGCTTGAACCCAGGCC
Organism: Seriola lalandi dorsalis; assembly: GCF_002814215.2. NCBI lineage: Eukaryota > Metazoa > Chordata > Actinopteri > Carangiformes > Carangidae > Seriola > Seriola lalandi. The sequence continues at coordinate 170,862 of NW_019525497.1, forward strand.
CAGCTTTTTCTCTGCATTTGTTAGAGAAAGGTGGAGGACAACTCTAGTCTTTTTCCTCAGACAAACCTCTTCTTCCTCGAGTGGAGTATGAATCTAAACTGGCCCCTTTGTCTCGGTCTAACAGCAGAGTGCCCGACAGACAGTTTGAGAAACAAAGAAAAGGGCTAGCCAACCACAACATCCTCTGCAGACTCCAGAGCTCTACCCAGCAACTACTGTACACTGACACTGAATGATGCTGTTTCTGTTGCAAACAAACACAGGCGTGCATGTGCGCTCACAGACAGGGAGACAGACCGCAGACAAAAGATCTTACTTGGTTTGAGAGTTAAAGAGGATCTATAGGTTTGTCAATTTGCATGAATGAATGTTTGCACGCACGCATGCCTGCATGCAGGGGAAAGGAATTAGGAAGTTCTGCATCTGTTGTTTGTCTTTATTAAATAATTATTTCTTGTATAGTATCATGTGCTTTGTGCAGCCTGTGTGTGTGGGTGGTCACTAGTATAATGCTGATATACGTGAGGGCTCTGTGTGTGAAAGCTTTATCCACAGCCCCGGAGCAAGGCAAACTCTCGCTGACGTCTGACTTGGAAAGTGACAAAGACAGACTTTGTTGCCTTTGTGGGCGAAGCGAAAGAACCCGGCCTTTGAGCGTCCCGCTTTGATTACGTATGTATGCATTTGTGTGTAGGCTGTTGGGTGGGTTTGTATATGAGTGCAAGGGAACTTTAATTCCTACAGCAAATGAGAGGGTATCTCCAGCCTTATCCATGAGGTCACAATGCTAAAATCCATTGACTGATTTATGATGATGATAAGCCCTCTTTCTTTCTTTCCCTCTTTCTTTATTTCTGTCTGTGTTTTTCTCTCTCTTTTCAGTGGCTCCCTTTCACACCATCTCCAACACACTAACAAAACACACAGTGCAGTTTGCAGTTTCACTCTCTCCTGCCTATCCCTGTCGTGGTAAATGTGCCATATGGATCTATGTCTTGTGTGTGTGTGTGTGTGTGTGTGTGCGTGTGTGTGTGTGTGTGTGTGTGTGTGTGTGTGTGTGTGTGTGTGTGTGTGCACGTATGTGCAGTCTGCAGCACAGATCATTCATCCCATACAATTTCAGCCTCCAGCTCTCTATCTTAGCAAAGCCAGACACGAGTTGTCTCTCATTCAAATACAGTCCTCTTTTCTTTTTTTTCTGGCATGGATTCACAAGCAGTGAATGTCTAATCAAACACACATAAATGCACGCACACACACGCACACACAAACACACACACACACACACACACACACACACACAAGTCCCCGAGGGCTTGTTTCCTTTGATCCGGATCTTACTCAACCATAGACCATACAGCAGGTGTGAGACAGCCGTCAGGTGTGTGTGTGTGCACGAGAGCAAGCGTGTGTATATGTGTCATCATCAGCCATATGGCCTTTTAGTTGCTAACTACACACCTAACCCACCTCATGCACCCACTCAAGCAAATCAGCCTCCATACAAACACGCGCTCGCTTTCACCCTGTCTCCAAAGCAGCTGCAGTATTAAGAAAACACTCTGGCTGGTGAACACACAACCACGGGCAAATCACAGCAATTGCTAGGCTGATACTCCACCAATCAGACGACTGAGGCTGAATGCAATCGGCAACTGAGCCAATCAGGGATAAAGAAAGAGGGATAACCAATAGCAGCAGGAGCCAGAGACTGAAGCGGTTAGAGATAGAGATAAACCAATCAGAACGTGAAGACTGAATCCATTGATGTGTTGTTTTTGAAGCTCCAACTTTTCCTTTAAAGTCAAACATGCAAGATGTGAATGCCCTTACTTTGTAATCCTAACTGTATTAAGACACAGGAAAATCCAAACGTAGACAAGATTTGTTATATTACAGAGCTAATCCTTCCATATTTTTCCAAGGATCCTGAAAAAGTGATAACAGATCAGATCTGTTGCAGATGTTGCAAGATGATGAAATCATAAAAATAGAGCAGAGCAAACAGTGTGTCTCTGTTTTTTTCTGTTTTTGACAGGTCGCATCTTTCTTAAAAAAGTTATTGTATTTCACAACTGTCTATGAACACATGCACTTTTGTTTGTGTGTGTGCGTGTGCGCATCTCTTTATGCTTCTATAAGTGTGTCAGTGTGTTTGTCCCCGGTCACTCTAAACCCTCTGACTTCATGGACAATAAAGCAGAGAGGCGTGTCATTGACACACGTGCTGCCAACTGTTGCTGAGACACAAAGCGAACATAAAAACCACTTTACTGACTGTGAAGGCCCCCCTCCCCATGACCATGGCACACTCCAAAATCATGAGCAACACACACCCCCCTATCCTGACTCCATTGTCCCAAATGAATGAGTTAGGTGTGTGTGTGTGGGTGAGTGAGTGTGTCTGTATGTGAGGACAGCTGGCTCTCTGGCTCCATCAGTAGCAGCTGCCCCAGCTTCAGGCCCTCAGGGTGGAACAGTGCAGATTAGAGGGTGGCTGGGGTGGAGTGTGTGTGTATGTGTGTGTGTGTGTGTGTGTGTGTGTGTGTGTGTGTGTGTGTTTGTTGTAAAGGGAAGTGTGGCCCTGTCTGGGCTCTTATACTGAATGAATGGAGGACAGGACCTCTCCCCTCCTTTGTCCCACCCCATGTGTCATTTGGTTTTTCATTGCTTCTCCCTTTCTTCTTCTGTTTCTTGAAAACCCACAAAAAAACAAAAAGGGAGTACATTTGTCCTACATCAAAAATTAGGATGCAATGTAATTAGAGGGAAACAAAGAGCTGTGAAAGAAGGGGAGACAGAGAGACGAACAGGAAGAGAGAGAAAGACAGTGAAAGCAGCCAGTGACAGCCAGTCTAAGGGCTAGACAGCGGGATGGAGACAGCGACAGACACAGAGAGTTTTGGGTCCCCACTGGGTGCTGAGTGGGGGCCAGCTATGGTGGCTTAGCGACAGCTGTTATTCCTGCCTATAGGATATCTGAGCCAGGCCCTTTCAAAAATACAAGGCTGTGATGAAGAATAGAGGGGCCACTTTTCTGCAGTGTGTATGTGTGTGTGTGTGTGCGTGCAGAAGGAAAAGAAAAAAGCTTTTGAAATAGATGGGTGTGGATTTTTGCCAAGACATAAAGAGTGGCACACTTCACCCTAATGTCTGTGCAAATAAAAAGAGCATTCTGGGTGGACTGATAGGTGGGAGGGAGGCAGACAGACTTGCACCACCTAAACAGCCGTTTATAGCCCTGTTTTCATCCATGTTGATTTATTAAGACACAATGGCATCTCCAGGACCGAGCCGCAGTTTGTTGACTCAGAGGAGTCATCCGAGCTCCACAACAGCATGATATTTACACAGCAACGAGTGCAATCGAGACACATGCAAATCTGTTAATCAAAAAGCCCCATTCTGCTGTGATCCAGCCTTTACCTCGAACCATCATGAAAAGTACAAAGAACTGAAGGTTAAAAGCCTTGAGTCATGTGTTTGTGAAATCCAGGTAATGGAGATAAATTATGGAAAAAGGATAAATGAGATGAATTCCAACCTGAGAGATAGCATGGCACATTGCAAATAGCTTTTTGAGACATCCCTAATGCAACACTGACCTTCAGAGAAGATTGTGCAAAGTCTGTCTCCGTGCTTTGTTTAACTGTTTTCATCCAATGCTAATGCAAGACCGACTCCCAGCTGATTCTTGGATCTAGATTCTCCTTACACCCTCCGCACTTCTGTCCTCCTCCTCCTCCCATCTTACATCCTCCACATGCACTGCAAACCCACTGACCCCTGTTGCCAAGGCAACACGTCAGTCTGATCCAGAGTGACAGCTTTATTCAGGTTGTCATTGTCTCCTATGACAACCAACGAGCGGTGCTTAATTAGGGTGAGGGATGCCCCAGAAATTAGAATGACGGTTGATTCAATTAAGGGGGCCATTGTCTGCTTTTTGTTTACTACACACATTGTTATTAGCTGTAACGAAAAAAGTCGTTTGTCTCAAAACATAACTTTGCCGGGGAAAAGCAAATACAGAACAATGCTTCTATTTTTTTGAATTTGAAAATGTGTTACATGAGGGTATTTGATCCCGCCTGGGTAGTGAGATCAGGATAATGACCGCCTGTGAATAGTTCATTCAGAGGAAGCCAGAGAATGTGTTCAAAGCTATATTAACAGCAGCAACTGCCTGGGGTGTCTGAGCAGATACTGAAAGTCTCCCCACAAGCCAATCAGCTGACAGGAAACTTCAAGCAGGGGAGAAACAAGATGACTGGGCTCAGACACAAGCCTGTATTTAAAGGGAGTGACAGTCTGAAAATCTGAATCTAATTTGGACTTTTCCATCATCTTGATATTATCCTTGTATTTTAGGGGATTACATCTAAAGACTTGAATCCTGTGAATATTATTTTATCTATTGCTATTATGCAGATGTGGGGGACTTGAGTCACAAATTTGAGGACATGAGACTTGCTTGACCAACACTGATAAAAGACTCAACTTGACTTTGACCTGGTATTCATGACTTGAGACCTGACTTAGACCAGAGATAGATGGCTCGAATGGACTTGACTTTTTTTTATTAAATATTTGCACTTTTCTGAATATTGAGAAGTTACGTTTTGCTCTTGAAACATGATTTCTACTTTGATGCCCAGAACCCTGGCAAACTACCGGGACGCGACAGACCAGCAGAGGTTAACGCAGAAGCAGCTACTATGGGGGAGGGTTAGTCCAAAAATATCAAAATTTGGATTGGGGGGAGAAAAGAAAACATGGCACAATGCAGGTTCCACATAGAAATATATAGTAATAGTAATAACAAGAATGGCACTCAGGAAAGCGCTAAAACAATTCCTGACTCTGTCCCTTTAACCACATCTGCACCAGAATTGAATGGGTTCTTCCTTGGCACATGATCCATCCCTCCACGAGGTTTGGTGCTAATGGGTTCCGTACTTTTTGGTAATCGTACTGAAAGATAAACAGACACGGGTGAAAACACATACTCCGTTGTGGAGGTAAAAAATTATATTAAAAAATAATAATTGTATCAGTGGGTGGCTTACTTGATTCTCACAACAGTAACTTGGGACCTGCGTGATACTTTAAGGTTAAGACTATATTTGCACATGTGTGATGAGCTATGTCTACAAATCAGTCAACTGTTTACCATTAACTTCAGTTCTAGAACAGTTTGGATCGAAAGCAACACCTGGGATGCAATGCTCTTATTATTTTGTTAACAGCTGCATCCACTACAGGTAATCCTCAGAAAACACATCGGTAAATAGAGGTTAATTCCACCCTCAGCTCTCAGGAAGCTTTGTGGGGACTTCTGTGTATTTGGCAGATATAAACGGAAACTAGGTAATTACAAAGTAAACAGGATGCAGCATGTGTTAATGTGTTTATTTGGAGCTGACTTTAAAAGCAAGGAAGTCCACCATTTACAACAAGAGGAAAGAAAATATAGATGTTTTGATATGACAGCTTCGGTTCAGCAATTGGACAAGGAATGAAAAGTTACAGAATGAGTGTGTGCTGGGGCTGCACCATATCAAATCAAAGGCAGAGCTAAAGTATACCAAGTAAAAATGTACATTTTTACCCATATAACAGTAAAATTTTGCAACTTGTCATGCCCTCTAACATGTTAAGCCTTTTTTTTTATCCTTAAACATCCTCCGATAACCCAGTGAAACATCCTCCTTTATTTTAAGGACAAAAATGTTGACAGCCAGGAACGTCATTAATCGCCTTCTTGACAATCAATCACTAAATGACAGATAATCATAAAACACATAAAGCACTGACAAACCTTTGCTAGCTTAGACTACAAGTATATTTCCATCAGCATACTGATGAAAACCATGCAGCCACCAGTAATGCCCCTAATTACCACAGACTGGTTATTAACAAGCAGAAAGAAAGTGTGCCAGCTGATTGTGATGACCTTTAACACAGAGGAACTTGGACACATGGCCTGGCTTTCCTGACACATTCCACTGTTTGTTTCCACTACAATCTGTAGACTGGGTTCTAAGATGACAGACTGGTTGGGAAAAATACTGAAAACTAAAAGGATACATGTACACGCACACACACACACACACACACACACACACACACACACAAACACACACACCTGTTCATGTCAAATAAAGTACACGCTTCTGCTGTTGTGTATGTAAACATACACATATGGATGTCTTGCATGTGCCTAAACACAAACAGAATAGACTTTCAGGAGTGTCTCTGTCATTTTACTTCCCTATCTTCACTGTTTGCACTTACAACAACACAGGTCGCTGCACGGCTGATAACAATCTGTCTACCTTGCTATCTAACTTGGTACCTGCATCTACCTGTCGAGGACCCTCACTGCCGACCCATCATCAGCCTACCTGTCTGCAACTCCCAAAGCCCTGATTTAACCACAAGACCACATCCCTATATTTACAGCAACAGAGCGGGTAATTGCAGTTGGAGGGAGAACCTGTCTTTCCTGTACAGACCACTCGGACCACCATCATCTCTTTGTGTACATGGTTGTGTGCTAACTGGCTGATCTAATCTGCATGATTCAACTGTCGAACATGCTGAGGACGTAATGCACGACCTCCTGGGCGGAGAAGCACTTCCCATGATGCTATGAGACTGTCAGTGTAAAGGTGTGTATGAGCTTGTTGGAGCACTTGAACACGCAATAGACATTTTTGCTGACAGCTTGATTTACTGTTGAAAATGCTGAGCACTTACAGATGGCATTATTATGGCACTGAAGAAATAGATGCATATTGTCATCATGGCGACCAACTTATTAAAACACACACACACACATGATGATAAAATTCATACTTGTTTATTTAATCCTTCCTCATAGCCCTCCTGTGTCTTCATGTTATGCGTTTGTGTTGCACCCCCAACAAAATCTCACTAATCCTGAAAAACCTGCAACAAAACCGCACACTTTTTATTTATTTTAATTGGTTCAGCTGTTTTCTTAAACTTGCAGGCATCACAAAAGGAGGAGTAGACACACAGCGCAGAGAAAAAAACACGTTCACGCACACATGCACACAGAGATGCACGAACACCAAGTTGACACGCTAGCAAGTTTACAGTGGCTCGAGGCAGCAATTAAGTCTTGTAATAAAAACTCTTTTACCGTAAGATTACTGCAACAGAGACAGGTGCATGTCCCTGTGTGTGTGTGTGTGTGTGTGTGTGTGTGTGTGTGAGTGTGTGTCATGGGTGTATGAATGTTTGGTGCAAACACTGGACAGAAGACCCAGCTGTGCATATACTGAAGCCTGCGTTAAAATCAAAACAGTGCTAAATTTTATATACACTGTGTAAATAAGGAGAGAGCTGGACAGTGGTTCCATCCGCTAACTCACGTTAGAGCTGTAAAAATGAAGGTCATACTACAAACTACTGTAAGTCAATAGCCTGAGAAATATTGACAACGAGAACTGCTTCATCCACCTTCTGAGTGCTGGTTTAACAAGATTGATCACTCAATAGACATGCGTGTACACGATAGGCGTATGCTTACATGTGCATGGAAAGGCATCGTTTTGCTGACAACATGGACACAAATTTTATTGATTTCGTCATGAAATGAAATGAATGTAGCAAGCAGCAATCACATCTGACACATCTGCACAACAACATCTGATGGAAAACAAAACACTGCATGAAGTTCTCTGGAAAGATGAATATACTTTTTGCATGACAGAACAGCTTTGCTTTTTTTTTTTTTTAAAATAGAATTTGAGTAAAATTACTCTGCTTGTGCACTTGCTCTTAGCATGTGTGCACCACAGTGCACATGCACATGTTACTGCATTAGAGGATTCAACACCATCTCCTTAACCCCAAGAGCTGGCTTACTGCAGCTCAGGTATGTGTTTTGTTTTCTCTGCCATATCTAAGAAACACTCAGTATTTCTCAGATAGGGTGCAGGTTTAGGTGTGAAACTGAGCTCCGCATTGGCACACTCTCACACCCAAGTAACAGTACACTCAACCTATCCACGCCAGAGCCCGAGCCCCGTGGCGGAAACTGAAACACAGGACAGCAAAGGTGAAAGATCAGCCTCACACTCCCCTGTGACATGAGGCTGTCCGGGAGGCGCCCTAATCCTCAACCCAACCCAGGGGCGATTCCAGTGGTCTTCACCCTTCAGATGGGTTAATAACCACTGCTTCAGGGAAAGAAGTCGAGTATTGAAGAGAAAAGAGAAGGTGAGATGTTAAATACCTGTGTGAAATTTGGTCTTTCGCAGAAAAGGGAGAAAGCAGTGAATGCTGAGGACTGTGTTTGTGTGTGTGTGTACGTGTGTGTGCGTGTGTGTGTGCGTGCGCGTGTGTGTGTTTGAAGCAGATGCTTGGAAAGGCAGCGTGAGTTCCAGAGAGATCAGAGAAGAGGCTGGAAAGTCCAAGCTGACTCACCGTGCTGTCACCTTCACAAAATACAGAGAGCGGCACAACAGAGAGAAAGGGAAAGAGAAAGAGAAAGACTGACAGGAAGGTAGAAAGACAGTAAAGGAGCTGCGAGCACGTTCTCTGTCAGTTCAGCTGAGGTATTATTAGCTGTGTTCATGTTTGCTGCCAGCTTTCACCATTCTGCCTCTGGGAGCAGCCACACGGCTAGTGCCCTTTTTTTTCTCTTTTTCTTTTCTCTTCTTTTTTTTTTCTTTTTTTCTGTTAAGCAGAAGTGTGTAAGATGTTTGAGAGCTTTGAAGTTTGAAAGACAGAGAGAAAAAAAGGATCTTAAGACGAGCAAGTCCTTTGATCATATGTCAGGGAGTTTTGGTCTTTGTTAAAGAGATGAGTGAGTTAAAATAATGTTAGTGATCTAGTGTCATCTAAATCCAGACCGGTAGCATACAGTGCTTTTGTCTGAACACAGCTCCGTTATTGAATCATTTTTGGATATAGATTAGTTGATGCATTTGAGCTTTGGAAGATCCTCTCTGAGTGAAAAGATAACAAAGAGATAGAGAGTAATCCTTTATCAAATGATACATTTACTGGAGGATTAATCACATTAGAAGGGCAGATAAGCTTAACCTCCCTAAATACCCTCCCAATGCACAAAGCAAAATAATCTTGAGTCACTGTTGGTGGAACATCATCACACATTAAGGGCCTCCTTTGAGAAGCAGAAAGTTTAAGACGCAGCATATTATTTCATGATTTCTTTTTTTTCTGTGTTGCACCGGCTTTAATCTTAAACACTTAATGCCCGAGTATAAACATGTTAAAAGCAGACAACTCACTGAAGTGGGATTTTTATTGCTGCTGGCTAATGCGAAGTCACTTTGATGTGATCGTCAGCGGCAAAAACCTAGAACTCAAACACTGTCTAATATGAGCCAGACATCCCCCTTCTCAGCAGAGCAGAACTTACCTACATCCTGTTCTCCACCACTGGCCAGCTCTGTGAAGAGGGAGAGAGAGGGAGAGAGAGGGAGAGTCGGGGGTGATGGATTACAGGTTTTATGGTGTAAAAGTCAACTTCTTTCCAAAACTTTCTTTTAAGAACCTGAAAGCTATAGCTCTGATCCAGGACCATCACACTGTACATTACAATCTGACTCACCCAATCATCTCAGGCATTCATTGCTCATTACATTCCTTAATGGAAGAGTATTGACAATATGCACTCAGAGTTCTTAACAACCCATTAGGATTCAAAATGTCAGTGTGAGATCAGCGTTAAGTAACAAATACTTCACTTTCTCTGATGGAGCTCACATGATTCACATTAAAGTCAACACAAACAATACAAAAGTTTTAACATCCATGACAATTTGTTTCTCGCTCACTGACTTGAGAGCTGCTGACCGGCATTGTGCTCCGTGCTGCCCCTGGCGGTTTGGAAGCTATACTGCTGGGAGAGAGTCCATGGCTGAAGAAAGACGCTGAAGACCATCACTGAACAGAAACAGGGTTTACCTACAATCTCCACAACCTGTTATCACGTGAGGTTCTACACTTACCTTACATGATGACAACTGAGCTGTCTCCATGACAACGGACCAAACTCCTAATGAAGATGAGATGTGGTCAAAAGCTCCAGAAAAAAAAAAACAGCAGTAAAGTGGTTCTTGAGTTGAGATGATGTAGTCCAACGAAACTGAGTGTTTCTGTTCAGAGACACTGTGGAGAACAGCCTGGGGCCTTTTTCGTTATGTGAGGCCAGACATTGACCTGGATTTCACATTGGGATCTTATTTGAAAAAAACATAATTATTTACAATACTTTAAAATCCATTATATAAAAGGAGGGGATATTGAGGGTGAAGGGAGCAACGGGGGCGAATGCAGGCCCGGCAAGAGAAGTTGAATATGGGTTAAGGACCTCTTGGGCAGCATCTCTTGAACAAAGGTTAAACAGCGTGACCACAAGGCAGGCAGAGGGCCTGCTCAAGAGTGAAGCTTGTGTGAGACAGAACTGCATCAAAACGTCCCAAATTGTCCCAGTCACCTGCATTTCCCTCCTCACTCGCAGGCAATGCCTGTTTGAAGTGGCTGCCAGACCAGACCATAAACTGTGCTGAGGGAGAGGAGGGCAGGGGAAGTAGAGTCCAGCTGAGTATACATCAGTGAAGCCTACAACCAGCTGCAGAGTGAGTAATCTGCTGACAAAAAGGGGTCGGAAGTCCTCGGTCGGAAGAATATTCACACTCACAGTCTCTCTGCAGCTAATCCTACCTCCTCATATAAACTTTATATGCCCCCTAACAAATACAGTCTAAGTAGCCTAACCGTGCATGCCCTCCCACACAGCATAATTAAACTGAGGAAGTAGAGGTGGTAAGAGTTAAGTGGAGGTGAATGCAATGTTAATGCTCCTGAGAAAAAAATCTCCAGTGCAACAGTGTTGTGCTCATTCCTGTAAATAGAGGCGAACTTGCTGCCCGGCAGCGGCCCGACCAGGATACTGTTACTTTCTTAGTAGTAGTACTCAGTGTCTCTTGCTTTCCAAGTAGCACTCCCTGTCTCTCTCCTCTCCGGTGGAACGAAAGAAACAACATGTTCCTGTCAAATAAAAACGCTGTAAGTTCAGTTGTTGTTCAGTTCTTTTTTTATTATTATTATTATTATTTTACTGTTTGCACAGTTATTTACTGTTGAGTTGTTTTGCTGACAGAGGTCCAACTAATCCACTCAGCGGTGTGAAAACTCTCCTCACTTTCTGCGCTCTTTGGAAGAAAACAAACCTTTCTCAGACAGATACAATAAACCGAGATAAACTGTCCAATCTGTAATTCAGAACAAAATCTTCTGACTGCATAAGCGGAGAATTTCTTTCCAGGAAACCCCAAAGTACGCCTCTGAATCATAACTGCGAGAGCGTCTCTGCAGTGAGTCTGGCACTTCAAAGAGGTGAAAGAGCAGGAGATCTCAGCGAGCCAAGTCCAGGCTTTTCCTTCACTTCTCTCTTTAATTTAACTTTAATTCAAATGCACGATGCAAATAAGGTCTGTACGTACAGTGTAATTCAAAACATTATCAAGCAGTCACATTAAACAGTACTTTCTCTTAACAGTAGTTATCTCCATCGTCATGCTACCCCCCCACCCCCCACCTCTGTCCTCCTCAACCACATCCATCAGCTCACTAAACCCTCTGTGCAGGGCCTCTAGGGGACCTACTGTGTGGCAGCAGTCAGTGGTAAAGTTTCATAAACACAGACACACACTTGGGGTGACAGATCTCCCCTTTACTCATTCTCCCTTTCCCTGACATGTCCAGACACATGTGGCTAATCACCAGAAATGGATCGCGGGATAACTGAATGGTTGAATAGCCAAAGTATATGAATGGAGTTTTAAGTTTAAGATCTAAGAGGGGTACTTTTACAGTCTCTCTCCCTCCCTTTTTTTTTTCCTTTTTTTCCCTGCTTATCATGTCTTACGAGCCACAGCAGCTGCCCCACGCGCATAAAATCTTCAAATCCACACTGGACAGGTAGTGCCACATGTGTGGAATTAAAAGCCTCTTGGAGAGCCCAGTCTCGGGTTACCAGCTGCACGCGACAGCTGCCTGAAAAAGGATCTGGTTTCTGGTGGGTTTTGTACAGTTGGTGATAGATGTGCAGCAAAAAGCAGGAATTGTTAACCCCCTCCACAGGCCTCCTAGTGAGTAAAGGACAGTTTGACTGTCAGGGACAGGAGGAGCATTATCTAACCCCAATGAACTCAATAACTTGCTCTTCAGAGGGAAAGAAATGTTGATAATGATACTGTAATGTTTGTGCTTTATAGTATCATGTTAAGATGAAAAAGTACAAAACACTGCAATATAATGGTGGTGTATTTTTCTAAATGATTTATATTATTATGTCTTGCAATAGGCCTCTGTGTATTTTAACCTTTCAAATTGCTTAAAGAAACTTTCTAAGCTTGGAAAAAGAGGATATCCTCAATCAGAGGATAAGATATGTTTTTTTTTTTAAATGCTGTAGTGAATATGAGTGGTCCCTCTAATGCCAATAACACACCAGGCCTTCACTATGCTGCAGTCATTCTCATCTGATATGAACACAATACACACACACACACACACACACACACACACAGCTTAATCTCCTCTCCTCACAGACCAAGAGTCTGCACAGACTGTGAGTGCCTGGCCTTTTCTCTAACAACAAGGCAGCCCTAAGACGCATGGAGAATGGGCTCTTGTCTAAGAATACGGTGCTGGTTATGAGATAATGGCTGATTCATATGGGGAGATGATGAGCTGTGAGGGTTTATGCAAGGAGAAGTCAGAAGTGTGATGTTGTCTCTGACTGCTGTACTGTACTACCTATCTCTGTATGCTCCGTATCTCCTGTTTCGGGGAGATTACAGATACTAGGCAGGAGAAGATGTCATGATGTCATGTTTCCGCGTCCATTTCCACTTATGAATTGGATATTATTCTTTCAGATTTATCTGAGGGTTGTATATCGCCAAAGGAAGAGCAAATCCCTGTCTTCCGGATGGTCTCTTAGATAAAGAGTGATATACAACAGCACTTATACTGTTGAGACACACGTAGGCTTGTGTATTGTATGAAAAGGAACCTCTGAAGATTTGTAGAGAAATTCCTTTTGGCTTTAGAATCCGAGGAAGCTACAAAGTGAATGTTATGAAACGCTCTTCATCGGCTTGCCTGCTGATGATGTAATGTTCAAAATATATGCGTAGTGGGAGATCCTTCATTCCACTGTAGTATTTACAAAGCACTTACATATAAAGTATGTTTGCTATACTTTTATATATTGTGCCTGAAAGTGAGCCACTGTGGCCACAAGAAAAATGAAATCTAAATCCTAACCAAGTAGTTTTTGTTCCTAAAGCATAGCGTTGTCACATTATAGAAAATAAAAAAAATAAAATTCCCTACAGGGCCAGAAAGCATTTCCCCCATAGATCCCTCAGTTTGATGAACTTTGGCACGTGAGTTTGCGCCACTGATGGAGACAGAGAACCAGCAACAGTAAGAGACAGAGACGGTTATGACACGGCAGGTAATACAACTCAGAAGCAAACCAATATTTGCTCGGTAGGCAAAAAAATGTTGTTGGAATGAATGGGTACCAATAAAGGCTACTGCAGCAAGCATATTGAATGAAGTTCTTATATTGTACATTTTAACTTTTTATAATATATATAATTTTATTTATTTTTTTTTTTTATTTCTTTCAAAAGCTACAATATCTCACTTTAAGGTTGAAGGTTGTCTCAAAAAAAGCAGCAAGCCCAAGATCGTTGCAGTCACGATATTGAGAAGCTACACGTGTGACTATAATTTGAAGCGACACAGTCACAAGAATGTCAGATGGTATGCTCAGAAACCAGTGTGGCACTTGTGTGTGGTTTGAGGCGGTGAGTTTGACGTAGACAGTGTGTCGATGTGGATGTATGGGCGCATCTTTCAACAGATTATACCTAAAGAGCGTGTGGCCCAAACGCTTCCATATCGTGTAAGAGAAGCTTAACCTTGTAGAGATTGCAGGGAAACAGTGATGGACAAGTTCTTTCTTCTAGCTGCAACACAGGAAAGCACACAGAATAACTGTGCGTAGAGAACATACAGCACAGCAAGCTACCAATTATGGTGAATTATGTCCATAGAGTCTGCTACAACCCTTACATAAAGTCAATTTGTCACACTGAAACACCATAAACCTGCTTTGTGTGGGCACTGGAGCAGGGTTGTCTTGTTTTCACGCCATCTAATCATCTACTGACTTGCAATATGCAAAATGAACTAACTGCTGGAATAAGATGCACCAGCACCAGAGCTCCTGTGGCCACAACATCACCGCAGTGTACACGTTTTCTCGGTGCCTGTTCGCAGCGTACCATTTGACTGTGTGATCCGAGGTTGTGTAACTTAATGGGAGCACGGGGACACATCATGCTGCTTGTTTGGCAGGGCGCTCAGCCTCTGTCTGCGTATGCTCGCATATAGCGGCTCAGAAAGGAAACCTGAACTGTCACATGGCATCTGCACAGGGCAACACAGCTCTGTTGTTGCACGTAACAACTCCCCTGATGTGTGTATTCTTACGGAGGAATGAAAGAGGGAGAAACGAAGAGTGGGTCGAAGCGGAGTTTACGTACACATGTTTAGTGCTTCTTTGTAGTTAAGTCTAATATAGCTACAACTGTAACCACCCATAGTCTAAGCATTGATTTGGTACTAGTTACTGGTTCAGCAACCTTCTAGAAAGAGAGAAAAATCCCTGTGCTGTTGCTGCTGACTCTCCTGTCTGCAGCATGTGCAGAAAAAATCCCCTGCTGATGAATATCTGCATCAGCTGTTCACAGAATGAGTTGTTATTTTTATCTCACATTGTGTGTACTCACCAGAATATACATACAGTATGTTAATTAATTATTGTATTGCCTTAGGATTAGAATTTCATATATGTGTTAAATATTGCATATCACACTGGAGACATAGATACACAATGAATCATTTGTTGTCTTGGCTGAGCGTGGCAGTCATACTTCACATTAACACATCAAATTCCATCTGACTGCTCTGTTCTCAAATGTCAAGACAATAATGCATATTGATCAAGCTCATTAGGAATTATTAGGCGCAGTGGAGACACGGTCTTCACAAATGGACGATAAAGAACTGCATGCTTGTCTGCCCAAGTCCCACTGTATGTGCAGTTCATGCACTTTATTTTTTGTGTCATCCACATTGCAACACTCCCTCTCGAATACTTAGAAATAACATCTTTTCAAATGCCATCATCACAGGGCAAGCAAACATTGTTCCTCACATTGTTAGAAAAGTGTCAATGACTTTCAAAATAAGCCTCTGTACACCATTTATGTTTTCTATATTAGGTGCACCTCGTTCAGCCTGAGGCCCTTTGTGCTTGTTGGCTTGTTTGCTTGCTTGATTGTGAGATTTTTTTTTTTTTTGCCTTTGCGATAGGCCTGGAAACAGAATGTGGGGCAAAACCATATGTCTCCAAGCAAATAGTTCTACAGATCCAGGCCAACAATTGTCCCCATCCTGTCATAAGCAGAGCCACAGATAAATGAGCAGCAACCACACGACCTGACCGTGTCCATGCTGTACTTTAGTTTTTCGGCATAGTTCTAACAGAGGGGTTGAACAAAATATATAGATTACAGAAAACTATTTAAATTCCTGTTGAAAACATTTTACAATCACGTTTACAAGACTAATTACTAAAAGGTGCATGGTTTGGCTTGCATGGTGTAATAATGTAGGTGTACTGGTGGTTGAGAGCATGTCGCTTTTTCAAACTTGTATTGTTGGTCTAGTCATTCAGAAAATCACAACTGCATGCTGAACTCAGCTGTGGAATCTCAAATGTATTTGCAAAAGCATGCCTGTTGCCAGTAAAAATCCTGATTCATAAACAGCTGCTCAAAAAGTACCAGTGATTTATTTCTATTGCTCTGTTTTGTTGTTCTACAGGCATAGGAAGAGCACAGAGTGAATCTGATCTGATGGATCTGTGAATAAGATGGGATTTCTTAACATAGAAGTCCAAAGGGAACAAATGGGAACATGTACATGTGAAATTCCAGTGACTCATCAGCACCCGAAATACCGTGTCTATTTTTGAACACCTGGCTATGAATAAAGACAGTGTGTTGTTTCTTGATATTTCCTGTGATTCGAGAGGAAACAAATGTGTATAATAAAAGAAAAGCTTGCTTTAGAGCAGTTATTTTTCCTTCTTGACCAGAATGAGACATGGTTATGTATGTATTTATGTCTCTTTGGGGATTTTGAAGGTATGGATGATGTGATATTAGCTTGATTATTGGATGTTAAATGAAAATTTACCTTATGCATCACTGAGGGGTTTTTGAAAAGGTTGATAGACTATATTCATTATAGCTACTATAAACTTTGAAGATCGTCTTAACCAACTATCATCTACAAACTAAAACTTGTGCCATCAAAATGATTTACTTTAATCTTTTCTTTTTTTTTCTTACACTGACTCTAAGCAGCTTTTATTGACATTTTCGCAGCAAAATCCACGTGTTTGAAATATCATTTTTTCCTGACCTCTATGAGTTTATCTCACCATGTCTATAGCCGTATGTAAACAGGAAGTGGATAATAACATGACTAACAACATCCCCATCTGACATGTTCAGATTTAATATAAAATTTAAAGAAGACATCATCGGTTTTTTGAAATACCTCCCACTGCCCTCCTCTTCTCCTTTTATTGTGACCTGCCCACTTCACGCTGCCTCATCTTGCTGTCATACCCCTGAACCACACAGGACAGCTCAGCCTCTCAGCACAGTGACGATCACTGTCTAGCACCACCTGAATAACATGACTCTCATATACTCAAATTAGTCTTGTGGTCCCACATGACAGTGTGACGGGGTAGCTATGACAGCACTGCAAATAACGATGTGATATACTGTTTATGTCACAGCCTGCTATGCCCCTGCCTCACTCTCCACTCTGCCGCACCTCCTAATCAGCCTCACTGTCCTCACCTGTTGCCCCCAGGTGCACTCTATCTCCAATCAGGCCAGTAGGCTATATATGCATCCCCGGTTCACTCGCTCTTTGCCAGATTGTTCTTAGTATCATGCAAGACTTTCCAGCGTTCATCCCCGGACTGACTTCCCTGTATCGACTCTGACTCGTCCCTGACCCGGTAAACGCCTCAGCCTTCTGTCCCCGACCACGAGTTCTGCCTGTGCGCTTCTTGGTCCCCGTCTGCCTGCCCCTGTGGCTGTTTGGCGCTCTCCAGCTCCGACGTTGCAACGTGAGTGCTTCCCTGCTGGTTTCCTGATCCTTTGTTTGACTCCGATTATCCGCCTGCCTGCTCCTTCCTGGTTCGTCTGCCCCGCTGACCGCTCACCTGGTTCCGATCCTCCTGCACCGACTACGACTACGTCTCCACCCTGTTCCCTAACGGTACCGTTGCCTTCCCACCAACTCGTCCCTGCGTGTGTCAGCCGCCCCAACCCGCTCCACTCACCTGCTCCGCAACACGGCATCTCCAGCCCCGGCCCCGGACACCTTCCTCCATCCCCAATAACCACCTGTGTGCAATATCTCTGCTGGTTCATTAATAAAAAGGCATTACCAACTATTCCCCTGGCTGGTTGAGCTGCAATTGGGTCCTACCACACCCCGTTACAGTTTAAACTAATATTATTGGATTATGCAATTTTTATAAAATCTTCTTTAAAAGGCCTTTTGTTTACTGCAGAGCTTTAGAAGCATAAAGGAGGAGAGGGAGTAAGAAGAGGGTGACTGTAGGAACCATGAAAGCAAATGAAATCTGTATGTGTGGGGGATATTATTACTCATTCTTGTGGGGGGGGGGGGGGTTACCCTGTTACCCCCTCTAAAGATTAAACTGTGAACAAGACCCACTTCTTGCTCTGGACTTCCTCCAGACAGCCTTGCAATCGGAGCAGTTCTGGGCCTAGTGTATCTGTTCTCTGACGTAGAAAGGGCTGCAATGCTGATCAAGGCCTTCACCAGCTGATTATCCAGAGGACACAGCCAACCCCTCTGTGGGGCCCACACAGGGACACCGAGTCCAGCAGCGTGGGGAAAGTGTGCGCGATAAAGCCACACACACACTCCGATGCATCATTAGCAGACACACACACAAACAAATACACAAGCACAGACGCGCACACAGAGCGGGATTTGCCTCTGGCCTTCAGTGGGGGTGTTCCCTCTACAGATGTGTTTGATGTTCTCTGTTGCCTTTTGTTGCATCAGCACAAGGCCGTCTTTGTGTGCCTGGTGCACAGTGCTGCATAGTACCAGCAAAGTCTGGACTGAACCATCAGCGGTTTCTCTAGACCATGGACCTACTGTATGTAGGGCAATGTAATCTGTGCCATGAGGAGATTACTGTAGGTGAGTTCAGGACGCAGACACTGATTATGTCACCTGTGCTGCGTACAGTCAGACTTCCTGTGATCACACCAGCTCATGAGTCTTTGGGTGTTTACTTAAATATCCTGCAAAAACAAACATGTATGCATTAAACATGTCCATGCAGAGTCATGAATAGAAATAGACATCTTAGAAGTGTATAATGTGTGATTTTTTTTTTTTTTTTTAAATATAATAATAATAATATTTCTTTTTCTTGAGATAAGCCTAAACCTTAAAGACACCTTCCAATGAAAGCTTTAATTTTGTTAACATGTACATATTTGGATTCTTTTTTCAATATATGATACATATCATGAGTGAAATAAATAAAGTGCCATGGCTGAGTATTTCCACCTTGGAATCAATGACGGTCTCAAAAACACAGATTCAGACACTCAAGGCTTCATACATCAAAAACTTAAGGAACCAATCCCGTCAACTTGCAGGAGTTTGTATTAGCACGACTACTACTGCCGTTCACAAGCTAACAAGCTATCACACAGCATAAACAAATAAAAGATGCTAACTTTGACACGTCTGCTGGTTGCCAATTTTGGTGCACAAAAGACTCAACTGACTTTGGATTTGATTTGACTGAGGGGTCGCTCAAACATGTGGCTGAATCTCTCTGATGTTTCCTCTAAACTCTATTTCCTCTATTTAACTTTTTTTGGACATTGATAGCCCTTTCCCCCCCGTTCCCAGTCTTAATGCTAAAATAGGTGGTATTGATCTTACCATAACCGTCTCATTAACGTTAAGCTTTAAAAAGTTCAGATTCACTTTGCTATTTTAACTGTAAACAACGTAGATCAAATTTCACAGTTCAACAGATGCAGAGTTTAATAAAGTTATTATTTGATGGTATTTGGTGATTAGTTGGCAGTTGCCAACAAGACTTTTTTTTCAGCATTGTCATGAGATTATTTAATTCATTAATGGTTAAATGTAAAACAATAACTAAAGTATATTTTGACAGCCTGATGCCACAACACACTTCAGAGTAAACACCGTGTAACGCCACACATGGTTATTATTGTGCTTTCTTTTTTTTTCAAATACAATGGACTAGTGTCATAATCCTCCTGCACTGCTCTGCATAGTCAAACAATCCTTTAATTAATTCAGCCTCTAAAAGCCCACAGTGTAACCATGTGGATGTCAACAACACAACTGCCACATCAAAGGCCACATGTTAGAATACAGTACATCCCTGAAAACAAAAACAGAGCAATGCATCCAGATACACATGTTTACATATTAACACATACGCAATCCCAGAGGATCAGTGCTCTTTAAAATCCCCCTGGGATGTTTTTCACAGCAAGAGCCAGCGCCTGACCGGCCCCACTGAGGATTTATGTGTGCATGCATGTCAATTTGTGTGTGTGTGTGTGTGTGTTTGTGTGTTTATGTGTATAAGAGAGTTCGGAAAAGACAGTGAAGTGTGTGTTTGGAGGTGTTCGTTTTACCATCCATGAATATGAGTGAGGAGGAGATCATAATGTTCGATGCTGGTTGCAGATGATGTGAGCCTGTTTTTCTCTTTCTGTCAGTCCTGTAGAGGTGTTTGTCTTTCTTCTATATTTATATATAACATATATATAACAGTGCCTTTTTGTTTCCTTTGTCTTCATTATTAAACTCAGTAAACTAATCTTACCCTGCACTTACAGCACCTCTGCTGCCCACTCATACTCATGCATCATTCAAGTTTCTATGAAGCGCTCCTCAAACACGTTCATAACACCTCATCTGTTTTTACTCCAATTGTCTGCCTCCTCTTCTCAGCAGTTATCTCTAATCGCCCCAATTTATTCCATTTCTGTTTCACACCTGCTATTTTTCACTTCCTTTCCTCCTCTTTCTCATCATTTCTTTCTTATTGCTATCATTTTTTTCTTCCACACCCACTCCCTTCTCATCATAATCAATCTCTCTTTGTATCCTTTAACCAGGAATATGGTAGTAATATAAAGCAGAAGGAATTAAAGCATTTACTAATCTGACACTGAGGGATTACAATCCCTACTCTTTGTGGGGGGAGCCACCATTTATAAATAAGCATATGGAAGCATCAGATCATGTCATGGTAAAATCCAGAGACAGAACAAAGGGATTGCTTTTGTTTGTTCTTGTCTTTTTGTCCCCCCACCACACACACACAATAACAACATTTAGGAAAATCAGCTACTTGAGGAATCACATCACAGTGGTACCAGTGTCTTTGCATTCAAGAGATGTTGTTTTATCCCTCAGCTTTTCTTTTGTCTTAAGTCGCCCTGGGTTGAAATGAGGTTGGGTTGTAATACCGGCTGAACTTCCCCATTGTTTTTTTAAAATTGTAATCTCTCGTTGAACCTAAGAGAAAGAGATAATGAATGTATGGAGATTAACACAACACATGCAGTGGCTTAAAGTTGACGATGCCTGCCAACCATAAACCTGCAGGCAAGTGAGCCCGAGGTTGTCTCTGTTTGGTTTTAATTGGTACTGGGAACCGCGACACACAATCTGCGGTAATTTCAAGAGCAAATAGACAAATAGAGACATTGTCAGAGACATGGTATTATCTGTACTGTCAGCACTGCAGCCGAATGTCTGTACTGTTCAGCTACAGTATCTGATGCAGGTCTGATCTTGGCCTTCAAAACCTTTGAATGGAAATCTTCAAAAGCACAAATGACACGAAGCCAACACGCGTTCATTTGAAGCACAGAGGGAGTGTACTCAACCTTGGTGAAATGCTGATCTAATGGGCTTTTTGGGTGGTTTGATGTTTAGCTGCAGGTTTTCCCAACATCACACACTTGTGTCTGCAGCTGTTGCTGTAAGCATTTAGTGCGCACCAAAAGAGAAGGCCTCATGGGGATTCCCTCAGTGCGCTCTGTCCCTCTCTCGCACTCTCTCTCTCTCTCTCTCTCTGGGCATGTGTGCAGTGTAAAATGAATGGAATCAGTGGTATGTGTCCTCAACCCAAAAGCCTGACGTCTGCAGTGCAGAGTTTAGCATAACATTCCTGTGGAGACTCCTCCATAATCAAACAGCTCATGGGGTGGAGTGAGAGAAGCAGCTTGTCCACTGAACAGAGCATAATAAACACTGCAGGGCTTTGAAACATATCTAATTAATGTGGTCGCATTTTCAGATTCACATTTAGGCCGAGACTTTCTTACACAGTAACAGCTGTGTAACAGACTGAATAAAGTGGCAGGACAGAAACTGTTGGGAGTTTGTGCATGTGTGTGTGTGTGTGTGTGTGTCATCATTAATAATGCAGGAAAGAAGAGGCTCTGACGGTTGTTTCAGCTCTGACCAATCACACAAAGTTCACAGTTTACAGTAATTCCAGCTGCACGTCTCTTGTTCCAATAAATTTTTGGTTACAGCAGCGAAATCCCTTTTAGAGTAAATCTCCTTAACTATGAAGACTGAAACATTTCTGTGTATTACTGGCAGAGTGTGTAGTCTGTCAGGTTGTGTGTGTGTGTGTGTGTGTGTGTGTGTGTGGGCTCCATCCCTCTGCTCCCACTCACAGTAATGAGCTTCCCAAACAGCTTGCTCTGCATTACAGATGAGTTCGTTGTGCAGCCAGCCCTCAGGGTGTCTTGTTTAAATAACACTGACCATGCAATTAATCCGAGAACTAACCATCTGATAAGTAGCTCATTATCTTTGTTAACACACTCCCTCGAGGATTAACTTGAGTGAATGTGGTCGTACAGACACACTTTTGTGAGTTTAATAGCAGATAGCGTGGAAAAGGTCACTTGGGCATCCTTACTTCTGCGGCCTCTTATGAGGAGAAAAAGAACAAAATATGATCTATCTTGTTATTCAGGAAACTCATCCTCACCTTCAGTGTTTCACTCTCTGATGACAGGACACAGCAATAAATGGTCACTCTGTTTTCTCGACACCTGGTTGGTTCAGAATTTGAAACCGTGAAAATGTGTCAAATCTGTCACAAAAAAAAACCAAAAAAAAAGAAAATACAATTTCAAAAACAGCAACAAGTGCTAGGAGAAAAAGTCCACACATTTTATTCAATGTCACTGTGGCATTTTTCTTTAACACTGACAAGAGTTCATAAGATATTTTGGACTTCTGATGACAGTGCTGTCACCACCTTCAAATCACTGTTGAATTACCTGCTATCCTCACACTCTTACACTTGTGGCCTGTACATAGTGTGTCTGCACCGGACACGGATGAGCAGAGGTGCAGAACTTTAAAAGACTTTAGTGCTATTTATTCATTCACCTAGGGCTTGCATTCGATCATTTGTATTAACAAATTTGAAGGCGTCCTCCTCTTTGTCAGGACCTCCTATAGGAAATGGAATTTTATTCCCCAACCTTGCATTTTCTTGGTCACGCCCACTTCCTGTGTTTATCTGGGCGGGTGTTCCATGAGCATTGTTAGAAAGGTGTCACTCATTTAGTAATCCTGACTGAGCGGGCGTGGTTAACAAAGGTAAAGGTAGCTATTAACACATGTAAAGCGCCTGTGATCCCTAATGAAGGCATCCAGCAGGCTTCTCTAAAAACCCCACTGAAAATCAGACGTGGATGACACTAAATACTCTGCAAACTTGTTAAAGGAGTGGCTGACTGTGTGTGCCGTTTGGCCCATCTTGATTATCCACAGAGGGTTAAAGCACACGCTGACTCTGTTGTAACACAACTTTGTTCAGCTCACGTCATGTTTCAATGCCAGCCTTTGTTCTCGTGAAGTTTAGAACCAGTTACTAGTCATCATTCTAAACTGAAACATCTGTTAGCTTGTTTTCCACCACAAGAACAAAGACGACCTTCTCAGAAATTTCCTAAAACACACACATGTCAACATGCTAGCTCAGCCACACCCACACCACACAGAGCATGTGATATATGCAGGGGGGCACCAAACTGCTCCAGCAGGTGGTTATCTCCTTCGTTTTGACCCATGACCCGCATGTTCAGCTGTGGTCGGTCACAGGGGCCTGATAGTGAACCATCAATCAAGGTGAAGGAGGAAGTGGTGCGATCAGGCCTCACTTATCAGCCTGAACATGGGGACGACCAGAAACAGTGAGTGGAAACCACAGGGTATTTATTCTTTGGTGTGTGTGTGTGTGTGTGTGCAACTGGCTTTTAACACCAACACATAATGACATTGAGTTGAATTAGTGTCATGTAGTGGTAACTTCTCTGCCTTTGCAGCAAAGAGTGGGGAGGAGAGAACATATTTACAACTCTTCAACCATAATCTGCACCCTTCCTACTGTATGTGCGGTGCTTTTGCACATATGACACCATTTATCTATCCGCCATATGTATCCACGGTGCGTGTTCATGGGGACAGCTGTGTCACTTATGAATCCCTCCCTCTCTCCGCCTTCCCCTTCCCCGCTCCGCCTCTGACTGACCACTCTGCTGTGACAGATGTATGCAGATTTCTGCAGCTGTGCCCTCACCTGTTGGGTGAGAGTTAATGAGACGTGAGATGTCACCAGCCGACCAACAAAAAAAAAAAAAAAGAAAAAAAAAGAAGGGGGCCTTTTAGCGTGCAGTCAGAATAAGCTGGGTGGTTCTGGCACACAAAGAAGGTAATACACCACCGATATGCTGCTTGACACACTGACCTGGTTTTACTGCCTGTATAGGATATATTACCTCGAGGAACATGTAATCCCTTGACCCCTGCAACACTTTATGATTAAAAGATAGTAGCTATGCACTTGTAGAGGTTATTTCGTTGCGCTACATTTATTTATCACTGTTTTACTCCAAATAGTCACTGCTGCACAGCTGCTGAGTTTCTCTGCATGTTACAAAG
>NW_019525497.1:195662-250979 GCF_002814215.2 Seriola lalandi dorsalis
GGGTTGTTCTGGTAAATTGACCTGGGATCAGTGCCTTGTGGCAGTAGGACTCTTACAGGGACTTAAAATTACTCCCCGCCCCTCATATCCCCTTTCTTCTTCCAGAGCTCTCCTCACCCTTCCTACTCCTCCATCGGCTGCCCTGTCTCACGACATTAAAGGGGACTGCTCTTCAGATCTTCACCTTGTCTTTACAGTTTGCCTTAGATGTCAAAGAGTTCAATCCTTTTCCTTCCTTTCCAACCCAAATATTTGAACGAAACCTTTGTTTTTGCAGGATGCACAGCTCAGAACTTATGTCCAAAGACACAAGTGAGCTGGTTAAGTTGGATAGTTTATGTTTTTTTGGGGGCAGATGGGAGCTCACTTTGTCTTACAATGTGGCAAGTCCTATTCTCTCTATGATTTATACGCCCTTAAATACATACACACACACTCTTGCTATAAAGAGGCCATACAATTGTTTTGTCAGTGGTCATAAAGACAATGTTAGGAACATCTGGAGGCCGCTAATCACCCCTGAAATCCCCCTGGACACACACTAACCCTGAAATCCCCCCAGAAACACACTTTAATGAGCAATAATGCCACCACAATGGCAGTCCCACCTTCTGTATTTTAATCCTAGCTCGTGTGTTTGTCAATTTGTGTGCGTGCGTGTGTGTGTGTGTACAGTACACTGATCTGAGTACCCATATGCTGGCTCCTTTGAACCCATTAATCATGGATTGGGGGAAAAAAAAACATACAGGATTGAACAGGATTATTCCAGAGCAGTTGCTGAAAAGTATTAACTTAGTACTACTCTTCAAAAGATCATATTTGTATAAGGTCAGAGAGATCACAAGCAGTGGAGCCCTGAGCTGGAGACAAAGAGGTGGGAGGCTGAGTGTGCATATATTACTGTTGAGAAAGAGAAAGAGAGAGAGAGAGCGATGATATCAAGGAGTCAAAAGAAAGATAAATATCAAGGAGGGTTTGGTTGTGAGGCAGAATGAGGAAATGCATCATAGAGCAATAGTTCACCGATACCAGGTACAAAGTGATAAGAGAAAATCGGGGTCTTTAATAACACAACACCCACACGTAGAGTTTTCACCATTACAAATCCCCTGAGTCTATAAATAGCAAGGTTCTCGGAAATTAGATTTTCACCTAGATCAGGTTAAAAACGCTCAAGTATGCCATAGCCGGATGTGTCCCTGTGTATTGTTGCCTGTGCGACTATATTTAGAAGGGTTTCCTCCACGTTGTTGAGCCTCTTCCAAAAGCAAATTCAAACCTGGATTTCCTGCTGAACTAAAGGTCAGTCATAG
Source organism: Seriola lalandi dorsalis (assembly GCF_002814215.2). Lineage (NCBI taxonomy): Eukaryota > Metazoa > Chordata > Actinopteri > Carangiformes > Carangidae > Seriola > Seriola lalandi. The sequence continues at coordinate 196,979 of NW_019525497.1, forward strand.
ATTGTTTCCGTTTTTCTTTTTCTGCACAGTCACTATGACAGCGAGCACCACGTCAGCAACAATAATGCCCTCTCAGTCTATCCGCACTCCTAACTCCTGTAATCTTAACAATGCTGGGGGAGACTGGGCTCTGTAATAACAGCATTCTTACCCCCTATTGTTCACGGTTTACGCTCTCTATTTTTGGAACCGCAGCTCTTTATTTAGCCATAGTGACCCAAGTAGATTTAGCAAATCACCAAGTCTTTATTGTGTTTTTAGCGAAAGGCCAGTGATGTCATGGATGAGGTAGAGTGGCTGCGAGTAAGTAAACAGATCTGTTTGCAGCTCTCAGTGGCTATTTTTGGAATCAGGGACTCCAGTGAACTGGTGTTTTCTACCCTCAACCACTTATGACCCTTTGTTTTTCCATTTTTCAGGCACAGTTAGGAAACAAAAGATGTTTTTAATGTGAGACAGACACAACACATCTTTTGTTAGAGATGACTCAAGTGTTTCTTTCACGGCTGTGCTGCACGAGTTTACTACTATAAAACAACAAACTCCATCAACTTTCTGTGGCATCATCTCTAATCTATATTAACCAGGGGCAAGGAATTAACATGATAATAAGGATTATGTGCTTTAAATACTTTACACTTAACTAAATGCAGTTATGCAGGTGAGATGGTTGAAATTTAGTTGATAGGTTCTTAAGTTTAAGCTGATTATATTGAATGCTGTGGAGAAAAATGGTATGTGTGAGGAATCTTGGGCCCTTATTGATCTTTGTAGCTTCATAACATTTGCCTCTATTTATCTTTTCATTCTTCCCAAAGACATCAATTAACATAAAAATAATGTATAAAATAACAATGCCCCTGGTTAAGGTTTAATGATTCTGTTGACTTTACGTATTTGAAGTGTTTAACCTTTATTTAAAGGTTAAATACTGCTCAGTCCTTGCTTACTGTGATAAGCAAGAGGCTCAGTTGTGCTGGCCCCTTCATTCACTTTCATTCAGATCTGTCAAGCCTTACCGTTCTGTCACTGAGACTTTCTACCGAGCCAGCTGAGGTTAAAAGTGCTCCGCCAAACAGCAGACAGCATCGTCAAATGACATTCCCCACCCACACTTTCTTTGCGAGTTCAGGAATTCAAACCTGCTTCGAAGCAAAACCTCCCAATGTACTTGGACGTGAAAGACAAGTCACGATAAATCTAAGGCTTTAAGCAAGAGTATTACCCACATGCAAACAGCTATGATGGGGAGTCATATCAGTCCATGTCTCATTTTGTATCACGAGTAATATTGTGAAATAGAAAGGCCTTGTGTAAAGCCTCACTCTCTACTGTGCTAAGCCCCACTGCTCCAACACAAATGTCATGTTACCACACTGTTTTTTCTGTAATTGCTATTTCACTCTCATCTCTCTCTGTGGTTTTCCAGCATGTCGGAGCTCAGCATCAGCGCAGTCTGATCTATATAAGGAAACAGCTGATCAGCATGGATTTGCAAACACTACTGTTTTGAGAGCTGAGCATTTTCAGAACTGCTCATGTAGCAACATGATTTTCCCCTCTGAGGAGCAGAGCTTTCACAATGATACATCTCTTTTTCTTTCTTTTTTTTCAGAAAGGAGAAACCAAAAGCCTGTAGATCTGAGGCACGAAGCAAGCAACATGCAGCACACATGTTGCTTCGGCACGTGTACAGAAAATAAACATAACTGTCAGGAAAGACTAACATATGTCTGTGCATGACCTCATTTCCAATTAAGATTAGTCAAAGAAAAAAAATAAAGCTTACATCCTTTTGATGTGGAAACTTCTGCAAAATCTTTTGTTTGCAGAAAGTGCATGGCACGTGATTAACTTTTTAAACCACTCTAAGCAAGCGACTTTCTTTTAGAATTTGCATTACACTGCATGTTTTTATTAATGTCAAAGATACTTTGGAGAACACCTAAAATTATGATCAGTGGCTGGAAAATGTCTTTATTTAGTTCTTTATATGATCAAAAGAGAAGATCTATTGTTTTACAAATAAACATGCATTCCATTATCTGAAAGTTGTTACATATTTTATCCACAGTCAGTTACATGTACAACTTTCTTTATGCCATTCTTTGAGTTTGCACTCTATATCCAATGGAAAGAGCTTGAAGAAATAAAGGAATGCATGACTCATGTAATAGACAAATACAGTTGCAATAACATCTTATTTTGCTGAGTTAGGTCACATTATGGGTGACAGATGAATGCCCAATTTTATTCTGAATTGCATATTTCTTTAGATTCAATCTTTCAACTTTCAATGTTAGGCACATCAGTTTAAAGAAAAGTAGCAGTAGTGCAATTGAAAAAACCATGTAGTCTTTTATTTTTCTGTTGTGACAAAAATGGCACAGCCCATCATGCATAACTGAAAAAAAATCAACACTGTCAAATACAATCTATCACATAAATAAACAACTGCACATGAAGGCTCAAATCCCGGTGCCTGGAGTGCTCAGTGCAGCTGCTCTGGCTTGCCTTTGAACTACCTCAAAAGACAATTCAGCATCTAAAAGCCCCTCTTCTCTCTAATTACAGTGTCTCTGTATTATAGAGCAGGCACAGAATTCTTAGTATTCTACTTTGCCAGAGCTTTGTAAATGGTAGCATCAGAGTTGGCTTGAAACAGGAGCTGTTCTCTCTTGACTACTACGCTACTGGAGCTGCAGTAAACCCTCTTTTAAGCATGCTAATTGACCAAGGACACGTTCTTTAAAAATGTCATTCATGCAAGAAAAAGAAAATACTTTTCCAAAGAAACAGCACACGGCGCATCACTGTGACGATGTGCGTATCAATATACCTAGAAGAGAATTTACACTTTGCAAGTTTGATTGATTTGGAAAAGCCTAGTGAAGAATTGAAGATGAGTAAAGAAAGAGTGGAAAATTACAGGTGCCCATTCATCCTGACATCCAATATGCTTATATGTATTGTTTTGACTGTGACGCCTTGGGGTCTCTAAAGAGTAAGACAAAAGCATCGTGATATCCCAGGCTTCACCGGGTGGGTTTCTCCACCTTTTTCTGTTTTCCGTCTATTTACACAAAAGAGATGTAGGTTAAGATATCTGGGCCACACATAACTGTTCGACTGACCTGGTTCTACGTTCAAGCGGGTCTAGCTTTGAAATAAGCAGTCGATTTGACCTACATCCTTGGATTCGAAGATGTGCATGTGTGTCACCCAAAATAGACAGGCAGCAACAGAAGAGGTATTAGAATGAGAAAAATAGAGCAAAGTCTTGCATTCATACACATCCGGAGTGTGCAAGATGAGAGCAAGAGGCAAGTGAGTCATTCTGTAACGCCTTGTAGCGTGGATCGAAACCACTGGGAGAGCAGATTTTAAATTGATGCTTGAAACACAGGTAAAGCTATTAGTCAAACAGAATCTGATGAGAGATGGATGAAAGCGTAGGGTGCGGGATGGAGGAGAGAGAAAATATCACATAAATGCAACAATTATGAAGAGATAGTAAAAAAAAAAAAAAAGACCCATTAGGTCGTCTGTACAAGCAGCTTATTATGACCCATAGTTACGTTTTTATTGTCAAGTGACCTCAAGGGGCAGAAGAGGAAGTCAGGTAACAGTACAGTAAACAGTGCAACCAGCTCATCACATGGAGGAGGTTGGGATGGATGGATGGGTCAATAAAAGACAGGACGTTCACATGGGAGACCGCTGTTCATTTCCCGTGTGAGAACGATAGTAGTCGACGTTGTTTCTTTATCCATGACTGTTCATCAACCTGAACTGCATGTTTATTACAAATTTATTGTTAAAATTTACAGTCAATACGCGCATCAGAGTGTTTGAAGTAGTTTGCCTTGCCTTAAAATTTCAGTATCAGCTCGGCCTATTGCTGACGCAGGGATAATCATTGCACTGTAGCATCTGAGAAAAACAGTATGTGGAGGTGACATGTTGCATTCAAATTTGTTTGAATGAGTGCTGTGTTAGCTTGAATTCATTCAGACTTGATTTTTTTGAAAAACTCCCACACACGCTCATATACCTACATATTCATGCTCGGATGTGTAGGAAGTTTGAATAAGTGGCTCCGGCCTGCAGCATGTGTGTGTGTGTGTGTATGATCTTTAGTGCATGTTTTGTGCTTCAGCAGAAGTTTGTGTGTGCATATGTGTGAGTAAATCTGGGAAGGGAAAAGGAAGTGTTTCAGAGGGAAGTGGATTAACAGCAGGATACAACAGAGACACTCTAAACAGCCGTTGCACACGCCTGACTGGAGGTGAACAATACACTTGTACGTGAGAGAGAGAGAGAGAGAGAAAGAGAGAGAGAGAGAGAGAACAGATGATGGAGACTGACAAAAAGAGAAGAAAAAGATAGAAACGGAGAGAGGAAGTGACAGAGCAGTTAAAAGATTTGTCACTTATCAATGCTTTGCATCAGTTTCATCACTCATTCTGCAAGAAATCTGCACAAGTCACTCTTTTTGAATCCCAGTTTACAAAATATGTTTTTGTGCATGTTTTTATGTGTTTAAATGTAAAGACTCACACTTCACAGCAAACTAGGGCTTGATAACAGAAGTGTAACAGACTTATAAAGAGGTTCTTTACAGGATATAGTGTTTATAACCTGTCATCCTCCAAGGTTAGAGGTATTGATGTCAAAATAAAGTATAATTAGTATCTATCAGTACCTCTAAGTGAAAATGATAGAGTACCATATATCCTCAAATAAAATTGTGGTTGGTTAAAAGCTGGCTCTGTAATAATGGTTGGAGGCATGGTTGATACAAACAAAGGCCGGCCTGTCATATAATGTACATACCAGTTTAGCATCATTTACATTTCAACAGCTTTAATTTATTAACAATTCAACAATATAGTCATGCTATTTTCAACACATTGTTTTTCTGGATTACTCATCTGAAATTGCCCTTTAATCCAGCTCAGCTGTTGTTGCATATGGACCCCCTGCAAATGTTTCACAATAACAGCTGTGTTAAGAAATGAAGGTTTCTGTCCATTGAAATGCTAGATGGCCTTTAATTTGAAATGTTAACAGGAAGTGTTGAGTTTGTATTAATAGCGTAATACAGTAACTTTAACAGGGGAAAACGGAAGCGGGTCAAAACAAGGATCCCTACTTTAATAGGGCCATAACACTACTATTACTATACTATACTATAACTACTACCACTACTACTACTACTACTACTACTGCTACTACTACTACTACTACTACTACTACAATTGATTTGCAGTCTTTGCCATTCATTTTTGGTGGTGGTTAAGAAAACATGAAGCAATACCTGGAAACAAGCATCATGTTAAATTCAGTTTGTCATAAGAACATTTAGGGCTTCTCAGCACTAGCATCTGCTGTCGGTCATATGTCCTTTAAACCCACAAATCCATGCAGCATGTGGTGGTTTCCTGTCAGCGCTCAGATTATTTCCTCAATACCAATGAACTGCAGCACAGTTCATTTGAAAGGGGCCTAGAAAAACAGTCTCATTTGGGGAATGTACTGAAAATCTTTTCAATTCTCATGAAAAACTAAAATTGAAGTGAAGAGGTAATGAAGTGCAAGTGCTGTTTCAATGAGGCAGTGTGGGGCATGCACACATTTATGCATGTAGTTAAAGCCGTGTTCACACCAAAAAAACCTAATGCAGCAAATCCCACAGTGGTCGGCACACACTGTACAGAGCCAAGTTTGAATGTTAATACTAGTGAAAAATACAAAGAATGAATGTTATGCTGCCAGTATAAACACAAGAAGAAAATAGTGTCAGAAATTCCAACTTGAAAATCGATGAGAGACCAATCAACTTTGTACTCCTTCATGGCAGGGTTGTGCAACTCTGGAAAGATCATCACAGCGAGTTGGTGAGAATGAGTTGTGGGCTATGATTGACCAATGCATCACCCTGCGCAATGACATCACTGGTGTTACACCAAAATTCACCCTTCAACTTTTTTCCACGCAACACAATATTGTTTTGGAGGATTCAACTGAATGAGAAGAGCTGCATTTTTCAAGCAGATAAAATCTCAGTGCGAACGTGGCCTACGAGTAAATTTTGCAGTGAAAATCACGTGCAGTGGAAAAACCTTATCGTGTCAGAGATGCTCCTTTTTGATATCTGTGATTTACTATTCAAGTTTTCAAGGCGCACTCACCCACACAGGTATATGCATTCACACAGGTCTGTGTACACAGTGATACTATTATTAGCACCATTTTCTTTCTTCGCTTCTTTTTGCAGCAACAGGTTAAGATTAGATTCTGCTTTTGCTTAGAACTAACCAGAGAAAACCAGCTCCTACAGGAGCTACCTCTCCCCTCAATACTGTGGATTAGCTCTCAGCACTGCAGAGCACAGCCAGGACAGCGTGAATGTAGGGCAGCCAGAGAGGGAATATGTGCTACTTTAAGTGGATGACTGCACAATAAATATCCCCTAAGATGTGTCTGTGTACTTTTCTTGGAGGATTTATACTTACCGAGGCTGGAAAGGTTTATTTTTGGAACCCCCGGTTCTTTTTAAAGTGACTATTCCTTCTATTTCTAGCAAACCACATCTCGTGGTTTCCATCTCTGGCTATCAGTGTTTCTAAATCAAGCACCGGCTAAACCTGTCAGAGCATAATCCAGTCCATGCTGGTCTTGGAATAATCTCATGTGATTGTGGTTATGCAGCAGAAGTCATGCTGCAGGACATGAATGGTATGTTGTTTAAAGTCTTGGTCAGCCAATGTCAATAAATAGAATTTGCATAGTCATTCCGATCTGTTGTTAAATTATGTACCTGTACAGAAGATCTTGTCATTTGTAGATAGTAATAGAAACTGCAAGTTATGACTGCAGATGCTGCAACTCTGTAACTCCGTAAATGTCAGCTTGAGTTTAGCAGTTTGCTAAATAATAGGCTTGGGATGTGGTAGTTAGCACCTATTTAGCTGTATGACTGTTTGTCTGCATCTCTTCCCATTTAAAGGTTTGGTTTTGTGTTTCAACAATGTTCAGACATGATGGCCGTGTCATTTACAGATACTCCTATGAGTGGTTGTCTGTCTTTTGACTCACATTATAGGAGTCCTTGAAGGGTGGGGATCAGTTTGATTCAGACAGAGAGACGGCTACAAAGCGAAGAGACGTGAAGTCGGTGGGAAAAAACAAAAAAACATGCTCATTTTTGAAGCACTGACTGATATAGAAACACTATAATTTTGAATAAACACCCATCAATTTGTGATGCTAGAAACCCCTGCCTGTCACAATGAAGTTCTTTGAGTGTGTTGTGGCAATATTCATATAAGTTCACTCTGTTCAACATACTGTCTGGACAGAGCAAGGGATGCATGTACATGTGAATGGAAATTCAGTAGTGGGCGTGTGTGTGAACCATCTGTCTGAGGGTGTGTGTATCTGCGTGCTTCTGTGTGAGAACAGTCTGTTTGCGGGTGTGTGTGAGAAATGAACTGTCAGTTACAGCAGGAGGTCTCTATGCGCCAGACACCTGTGCATGGTCCAGTCCCTAAAATCGAACCAGACAATGCAATAAATAGATAAATAAATAAACAGTACAGCACGGGCACACACAGATGCAAACACTCCACTACTGCCAATGCCCCAATAAATGTGCTGAAAACCATTATATTGGACTTCTTTGTTCTAAATTGAGTGGTAAAAAAAATAAATAAACATGGACATGCATGCAGACATGTGACCACATGGCAGACATACAGAGCTCAGCTGCAATGAAAACATGCAAAGTCCAGAAAGACAGGAAACATCGCTCCATGTCGAATTCCTGTAGCCACGCACGCAGACAACATGGAAAACAATGACTGGGAAAATGCAGTATGCAGCTTTTGAGGCAGACTGACTGAAGAAAGCAGATCTAAGCTGCAGTGATAAAGTGCCCTCAGCTGTCTGCACAGCTAAAGCTTTATTTTAAGAGCTTGTGCACTCAGGGTGATGTCCTACTGCAACCTTTTTAATAGACTGAGGGAAACCTTACACAACCCAGTCTTGTTTGCAGCTGAAGTCTGCACACTCCAAGACTCCAGAATACTATATTATGGATTGTGCAAAACAAATATGTGTGCACAATTTGAAGATCATCTGGGTTCAGTCAAGTATTTACCTTACATAGAATTTTGAATGTCAATGCTGTCAACAGCAGATGTCTTCCAGGGCTTTTTTCTTGCTGGCAGTAGAACTGCAAAACATTCGTTATGTGGATAAAGATGAGTGAATTATATTTAGAGTAATGCTATCTTTTCTTTTTTTTTTTTAAAGATCTAAGTAAGTCATGACTTTGCTTGAAAATGGATGCTGTATTTACCTCCTTACAATGGGTCTACTTTTTGTTCCTTGTTTCTTTGTATTCCACTATCACGTTCTGTCTTGGTTGATTGGATGAAGAACTTGTGCTAATGGGATTAGTGAGCCTTTCCACCTGCCACAGCATTATGGGTAAAAAGTAGCGTCTCTTTAAAGTCAGCAGATCCCCTCTTGTAGTCTTAAATCTCCATTTCATTAGCGGAGGAGCAGCTGACACTGAAGCTGAAGTCGTGTGTGTCAGACAAATGTATCACCAGTGAGACAGTGTCCTTACTTGCCTGTGTGTGACAAAGAGATTACAAGACGGTGAAATTGAAAGAAGAGGATTAAATATAATGTGATTTTTTTTTTTATTGATCTGTTAAAACTCTCTTTCCACATCTCATTAAGATCAGAGGGGAGGATCAGTAACAGAACAGCCCCCTTATGTTGGCACAGAGTCCATGTTTTCTCAAGTACATTTCAACAGGACAGATGCTTTCTGGGAGGAGAAGTTGAACCACTTCTATCGCTGAGGGATGTCGTCTCTGTACGTGAGCCCACCCCGCCGCTCAAAAGGAGGTTGTGTTGTCTAGCGCTGATTCTGTGTGGGTGCTGCATGTCTGTGGTTGACATCAGGGCCACCTGCAAAATCTTGTGTGGGGAGGGACAGACCCCAAAGACTCAGCGTGCCACCCAACCTGCCTGTGAGAACCACGGAGAGGCGAGGACACGGGAATCTTAGTAGATACACCACCAGACACACAGACCCAGAAAAAAAAACCCTCTCTCTCTCCCCACCACACAAACACTCACATGCACACAGAAGGTGCCCCTGTGACTGTCCGGCATGAAAACAGAGAGACCACAATCACCACTTAAAACATGTCTGGTAAATATGAGTGGTGTATGTGCAAAAGCAAATCACAAACAGACCCACAAATACCCCCCCCCCCCCCCCCCCCCCCCCCTTGCACACCTGCATAAAGCCACCACAAAAACAAATAGCCTCTTCTGTCTGAGAAGTCACATGAGTGCAGGGAGAAACCCCTCTTACTACAGCAAGAAAACAGGGCATTTCTTTTGCCCAACAGCTTTGCTGACTTCAGACGTATCCCTCAAAAAACATGATGTGTTTGATCTTGAAAGATAATAATGAATGCACATTTGGAGTGTCTCAGCAGTCACGGTTGAACGGTGTACGGGGAGGAGGGATATCCATTCACTATACAGATGAAACTGAATCATACACTCGCAGAGCGCTTTAGTGAGAGCCTCCCTTTGCTCTCACAACAGCCTCAGTTCTTCATGGCGTGGACCCCACAAGATGTTGGAAACATTGCTTTGAGATACTGGTCCATGTTGCCATGATAGCATCACATCATTTTTGCAGATTTGTCAGCGCCACATTCATAGGCCACTACACAGGTGTTCCACTTGTTTGACTTCTGAATTCATAAGTCAAAGATCTTTACTTTTACATTGAAGACCTGGTATTCTCTCTGTTGCTATTGAGGCTGGCAGATTCTGAAATATTGATGATGTAAACTGCACCATCATGGGAGAAGTGAAAAATGAGGTGGCTTTTCCTCTATTGGACATGGTACGATGATTTACGTGCAATAAGTTTTTCATGAAATAGATGTTTAATTTTGAAGTGAACATTTATAGTGCGTGTGTTTTTTTGTTTTTTGCACACAGGATTGACATGTTTACGTTACATGCTCCATCATGTAATTATTATTATTTATTTATTATTAACTGTTTTTTTATTATTATTATTATTATCAACAATGAGCTAATGGACACTTGAATTTCCCCTAGGGAATAAATAAAGTATCTGTCTATCTATCTACTATCTATCTATCTATCTATCTATCTATCTATCTATCTATCTATCTATCTATCTATCTATCTATCTATCTATCTATCTATCTACCTATCTATGTTGTCTTATGCAAGGCAGACAAAGAGTGAAGAGCCTTCTGTATTTACACCCAATATTTATCTTAGCTCCTACACTATCTTTTGCCTACCAGACTCAGCGCACATGGACAGCTACAGATGTAAAAAGGTAAACAGAGAAGACAGAGAATTGGAGCATGTGCTAGACCACCATGGTGGCTTCTGTATACACAGTGGGGTCCCATTATTCATAATTTCTGTGAAATTTTATGTCTGGAACCAACAACTACATACAACAACTGAACCAGCAGTGAGGAGTAAGGGGGAGGAAAAAAAAAGAAAAAAAAGAGAGTATTCTGGAGGAAAGATGTAAGAGGCAAGGAGCCAGCGGGACCAAGAATGGAGGGAATGTCTGGCACACAGACCCAGCATCCAGCCTCGAGATGCATGCTGTTTTGGGTTAATGGAATTTCAGTGTGACCTACAATATTAAAGGTAAACTTTAGAGGTACAGTGCGCTTAGAGATAATGGCGTGCATCATTTTCAGTAAGCAAAGGTCATACTGGATTAGTCTTTTATTTGGTTTTGGGTACATCTACAGGAAGCTGGCAACAGTTTTACACAGTACCAGTGAAATGGACTTTCTGTCCTCCAGTGCTCACGTCATCTCCTCTTCAGGCAGCCAGATAAACCCAGAGACAAAAGGGTTTCCTGTCAGTCAGATAATCATCAGACATCACGCTCACTTCCTCCACCCTGGCTGTCAGCCTCACTGACTGCAGGGGCAAGGGGCTAAACATGGTCACAGATGCTGATCCAGGGCCGGTTTTCACTCTTTCTTCAAGCTGCAACTGCAAGCTTATTCTCAGTCCGAGTCAATACCGGCTGCGGCTGGTGTGAGCGTACAGGTCAAAGGTCTGAGATCATCATAGTCCATTAGAGGGGTCAAGCCAATGATGACCTGTCTTTTTGGACCTTTTGCCACGACGTAGACACCAATATGCCACAGAGATCTAGGTAACAGATACTGGTTTCAGATTAGGTTTGGCATTTACTTAGTAAGAGATGAAAACATTGAACTTTCATGAAAGTTAAACACACAATTCTTTCTAAGTCTCACTAAAATTAGACCACAGAACAGCAGATAACATAGAAAAGATCAGAAATATACAATTTAATACGAACTACATGACTACACGCATCTGTGCATCTAAACAGCTGCACTGTTAGTACTGTATGTGTGGGTGTGTGTGTGTGTGTGTGAGATATGTGAGAAAGACAGAAACCAGGTCACTGCATTGGGGGGATTCCTTCGATGGAGGAAACTCCGCTCTGCTCGGTACTCTCTTCACAATAATACATCATGGGCAGCGCAGCCAAGGCTGTTTTCATAAGTTCAGAAGTGGTTTCTGTCCTACATGTCATTTAAAATCGGAAACTTCCACAGCCATCTGTTAATGAGACAGGATGAAACAAGCTTAATTAAAATAAATAAATAGATAAATGTAATAATAATAATAATAATAATAATAATTTCTGTGCATTTCATTTAAGACCCAAGACAAGTTCGTTACATTGTTTATGTATGAACATACCTGCCATTAGATGTTGCAGATCCTCACACAAGGCTCACCACATGCTGCCACGCACACCGTCAATCCCACACACATACACACACCTACCTACCACCCGCGTAGACTGGGGTTGAAAGCAGCCCAGAGAGAAAGAGCCATGAGTCACTATGCCTAACCGCTGTGAGGTTCTCTCCCTCTCTCTAAACTCTACACCATGTGGTCTGGCCATGTTTTAAGATGCTGCACTTTACATGCTCTGACTCACCCTGTTTCTCTGTCTAAAAAGGTCACACTGACAGCTCATAACTGCACCAATAAGGACCACTTGGCCAGAAACTGTAGTAGCTTCTCTCATAGATGGGTAGACCTGTAGTAATTACTATAACATGTGGGAAAGACAGAGGAATAAGTAGTGTTGTGAGGATAATTGATCGAAAGATCATCCCTTTTTTAATGACAAAACACTTTGGTATAGGTTATCAGAAAAGATCAAAAACAAGATTCAGAGAAAGGGGTTTGAATCAACAAGAGGTGTGTATTTTCCTTTAACAGATTAAGCGATATATAGTGTGGTATCATTTGTGGGCTACATTTTTTTTTTCCATTGTGAGATCTGCATCTTTGTACGCAGCAGATATTGTCACTGGAACTCTGCTGCTGACGCTTCTGCTTTGTTGTCACCAATCTACCCGGTGCGTGCCATCTGTCATGTACATGCATGAGAGAGATTCCAGCGTCTGTAGCTGCTCTGGAAGCCTCCAAAAGACAATGCAAGAACTACCACAGAACCAGCCATACTGGTCATGATTGATACACTCTATGAAGTTTAACATCCCATAACAAGAGCAGATTCCAACAACTTCCTCCTATCCTAAGATCAATGGGAACTTTTCATACCTAGAGCAAGGTTATAACGTAAGCCATTAGTCCAAAACTACCACCATCACTGCCTTGACCTTTCATCATTTCAGCAAAAAAAAAACAACAACGATGCACAATTACTGAATAGGACACACCAAAATATTTCAAGACTATTTGAGAAATAACGCTGATCACTTATCTTAGGGCTCATGCAGCTGTGTTTCAAGTGCCGGATCACGTTCTGGGAAGGCCTGTTGAATGTTGCAGTCCTTTGATACAAGGTTTTAAGGGCACTGACTTGTAAGGCTTTTAAAACCAGGGCCTCAACACAAATCTTATTGCACATGTAATTGCTGCGTGTGATTTGTTTATATTATAATCAGCGTAAAACATTAAGGCACTGTGTTTTTTTGGGGGGGGTTAGGGTTGGGGGGGGGGGGGGGTGGTAACTAGTTTGAGGAGGGTTTTCTTAAGACGGCGATTTAGACTCCTCCAGAGAAAACGTTGTTTCCAAATTAGACTGCATTTGTTAAAGCAGAGGGCGTCCAACAAGACACACTTCAGTAACTTTTGGAAACATATACTTTAAGAATTGACATCTAGGTAAAAGGCCCATAAGGGGAACAGAATTTGCTGAAACAATGGTGAATGTCACTTTCAGAGAATATCCTCTCTATTGAACTCCATAGAACAGTTGCCGTGGTGACTAAGACCGGCATTGTGCATGATGAAGCTCATGTTCAGCAGAAGTTGTGTTGAACAGAGCGCCTGCTGCCTCCTCAAAGCACTGAAGGCCAAACTGCTCATCGTTACACCACTCAACTCTGCTCTCTGTTCTCTTCACTTTTCACTGCACTCCTATTATGTTCTGTCCTCTTCTTCTTTTTCTCCTCTCACCCTGAGTCACTGCTCCCCGGGGAAATGAGGGGGTAATGATGAATCATTGCAGGGGGTATAAAAAAGTGTGTGTGTGTGTGTGTGTGTGTGTGTGTGTGTGTGTGTGTGTGTGTGCAATTGCGCACACATGTTTATTTCCTGGGCAACTGTGTGATTCAGTCGTGTGGGCTGTGAAACCTGAGTAGTGGGCAGAGGAGAGAGGAGCTGCAGCAGCAGCATGATACAGACAGCGCAGGGCAGAGACCCTCTTCGCTTTCCCTTTTCTCCTCCTCTTGTCCTTGGAGAGATACGGCAGCTGCACCAGATACAGAGCACCACCCTTCAACAGACACAGTGCATAAGACTCTAACTCATGATACCTCATAAGAGAGTAAAGACTAAGTAGTATATGTGCATGTCATAGAACAACTTCACACTTACATGTTTCTGCGAACCAAATGCTACACCACTGTTACAGCTGTATTATCTGACCATCAGCACACTCCTGCTCCAGCCATTACAGAGACGTTCACAACAGAGAGTAGGTCCAGTTTGCACTTAGCCAGGGCAGGGTTAATGTATCTTTATGGGGCAGGACAGCTGTCTAGTCCCTTTAACACAGCCCAGGGGACGGCACAATGGCAATACAGAGATCAACCTCTGACCCGATGACCTCTCAGCCTGCTACTGATTGACCTCTCACCCCTCATTGACAGTCAGGCGTGTGGCTTTTTAAAAGGAGAGAGAAAATGAGGCCGAGACTTATTGTCTACCACTCCTCCACACGTACAGACGCTACAGTTTGTTTTGCTGCAATGGCAATGTGTAGATTTTAATTTTGAAACTGTATTTTCTGTTATTTACTCATTTCTTTTTCTTGTCTGAGCAGTCTAACCCTAACCCTAACCCACCCACGATAAGCTCCTCTGTTTCATTTATACGTCGCACTGTTGAACTATAGGCTCCTTCTCAATTAGTGTTAGAGTCATTTGAGTGATCTTCAATAAGTTTTCATTTGTTTCACTTTGAAACACTTCTTTCAGATCCGAAATCACTCAAAACACATAACAAACAAATTGATGTCTTGTAACTCATAAGCAGCATTTTTCTTTGCACAAAGTCACAACAACTAGTCTGATTATTTTGACAACTACTAAAGCACGTCTCCTTTTTTCTTCTAGTTCAACTGATTAGCTTTTCTTCAGAACGTGGGAGGAAGCCAGCACACAACAGATAAACCCACAGTTACACATGGAGAGCATCAAACTCTGTGACGTGAATGTGCAAACCACTGAGCTATCTTTTCCCTTTAAGTATATCATTTTGCTGCTATGATTTCCAATCTAGTGAAGAGATTCTGACTGTTGGACGGTGGGGATTTTGCAGTGTATGTGGGATGAGCTGGAAAGAGTGTGTGAAGTTTATCCGCAGGGTTTTGAAAATGGCTTGGTCTGCGTAAGAGAGAAAGTCACACATGGCATTGTGGGTAGGGGAACACTGACTCAAAGCAAACAGAGCAGAGGATAGTAGTATTTAGGATTTGGTGCCTAATTACGCTGCATATCGACTACATTCATCATTTACTATATGCAATTCAACACGATACACTGCACATATCTTTCAGTTTTGCAGCATGGGCACGCCCACATAAAGTTCTGGCACGGCTCACAATTACATTGCAATCAGCTGTGCTTCATCTGGCAAACCTTTAAATAGTCCTCTGTTCTACATCCTAAATAACGGACCGGCCAAGTGGAGAAAAGTCAGCTGCAGACAGTATAATAGAAGAACTGCCCATCTTGAAAGCAAGAAATATCACAATGTTCTTTGACCCTAAATCCAATTTGTCATGCCTTTTGTTGAAGCAACATGAGGCTCCTTCTTTTTTTTTTCTGAAGATGTGTTACACACACATGCCCCCTGAAGACAGCATGTTCCACTAAGTGGCTATTTTGAGAGACCTTCCCTGTAAATGGGTTATAAAAGAAAGTCATGTGGACTCACAGGGGCAAGTGGTATCTTCTCCGGTTTATTCGGCAGTACAAGGAAACTTTGGCAAATTTTCAACTCTACAATGTGTGTAATCTTATCTCAGTAAACACCCTCCTAAACGGTTGCAGGATATGGTCAAATAATTGTCATGTTTATGGTTATGATGTTTTTCATAGTTATTGCTGTTAGAAAGGGCTAAATATAGCCTTCAGACTTTCTTGTCATCACTTAGGGATATTAAACAAATATAGCCTCTTGGGCACAGAGGAATAGGAAATGTGTTGCTTGTAATATTTAGTTGTTACCGTAATAGCAAGTGACCAGATGAAAAGAAATGGCTGCACGCTTTTACTGAAACAAATCACGGCCAGCACACATTAGAGGAGAGAGAGTGAAATACAACCTCACAGTGCTTTCTAATAGCTATTGATCTCCTTTACTGCTCTCTTTGGAGAACGTTATTAACCTTGTGTGTGTGTGTGTGTGTGTGTGTGTGTGTGCATATTCAAGTGTGTTTTTCATGTGCAGAGCTGGTCTGTCTGTTTGTGTGTGTGTGTGTGTGTGTATATGTGCACAATAAAATTAACAGGTGTGTAATGTGTATGTTTGTGTGTGTGTGTGTGTGTGTGTGTGTGTGTGTGTGTGTGTGTGTGTGTGTGTGTTTGTGCAGATACTTGTGTCCCTGTGATCTTTTGACAGTCTTGGCATGGGGCACCATCACAAGGGCCAATGCTGACACACAGTGTTACTCTAGCCTTGTTTTCCATTCTCTTCACTCTGGGTCAGAATGTCCTGCACCATTTTCTTTGTTCCATTTATTTACCTCCTCTCCTCCCTCCAACTCTGCTAACCTCACTCCATCTCTCTCACACTCTTTAAGTGACCCCCAGCTGTGCCTTCTTTGCACCACATGGAAACCAAACGTGAGACACAGAGCCTGGATGTATTGTATGTGGGCTTAGCATGTTTGTAAATGCTGTGCCTGTGTATGTGTGTGTGTGTGTGTGTGTGTGTATTTGTGTATGGGTGGTTTCACCTCTTGACTACTCATTAAAAAGCATGCATGTAAACTGCAAAACACAAATGAAACCCACCGATGTCAACTTTGAGTCAGTAAACACAGCCCACTCTCTGTGGGGGGGGGAGGTGAAAGGATCTAGTACATGACATGGGGGTTTTTTGAACAGTGAAAGGGTGCTCAGCTTCTATCCTCTTGGGACCCAAAGGGACATTTGTTTCTATAAAAAAGGCAACATTCAAAAGGCATGCAAGCAAAGAAAAAACAATGCTTTCCTGTAAAGAGGCACCATGTGGAAAGAAAAGGTCACTAGGGACTGAATAATGATCGAAAGTCAAAATCAAAATATTCATTACCCTACTTTCTATTCCAAGTAAAAACACCCTAAGAAACACATCCCTTACAGCATACATATAGCCTCTGCTATCTACAACCAGCATAGGATGGCTTTGAAAATCAGTGACGGGAAGTGTTGTGGGTTTTACCTTTGACACACAATACAGCACAGTTAGACAATACATTGAAGTTTGACACTGCTGTTTGCTGTTACTGTAAGGCTGAATTCGCTGCTGCGTATAGTATGTCTCCCCCATCACATTCCTGGTTTGCATGCACATACTGTAAACAGGTGGTTTGTATCTGACTATGTTACATACAGCGGATGAAATGGGAAGGGTCCATAAGCTCGCACTCCCCCTTCTCTCCTTCTGTTGCTCAGTGCTATTTAGATATATAGAAAGGCATGTATGGTGTTTGACACTCATGCATGAGTGCCTGATATAGGCGTCATGACCTATATCTGTTCAGTTTGCAAAGTCACTGCTGGTCCCACTTAATACTAAATGTATAACACCAAGAGAACAACTTGAATCCAGTCCTGAGGATAACTGAGCTCCTGTTGTAAGCACTGTTTCACAATGACCTTTTTAAAGGTTAGATTGGATTTTAGTCTCCTCATGAGGGCTGTTACCAAATGTGCAAAGTCAACAATAAAACTGCAGAACTTAAGTTAACTGGTGTGTTATGACAAGGGGAAGAATGAGTATCAGATCATTTTTACCTGCAGGCTATAGACAGCCCTTGCTGGAAAAAACAGACGAGTTTCAGAGGATGGATGAGAGTTAACTTTGGTCTACTGGCCTGAAACCAAGGCAGACAGGATAGGTAGTAAGAAAAGGGGAGAAGGGCACAGTACTAACCGTCCTTCAAACAGGAGAGGTGATACTGTACTGAGCGTCGCTGGAAAGACTAACAGGTTACACCCACCCATCCCCACTGGGGATTTGATGTTGTACTCAGGGGAGACATAACTCTCGTTGGTCAGAAACCCATAGTTTGCCCTAATTGGAGTTAATATTTTTTTGCATCCTTACTTGGTTTCACAGGCAGCCAAACGTATGCAAGCCCCCCTTCAGCAGCAATGTAGTCAGCAGGCCAGTGATGTCACAGCAAAGCATGCCACAGCTCTAGCACTGGCCGCCGATTGCTTTCCGCTGCATACCAACACCACATGACCCGCTCCATAAGGCCGGTGGGATCCAGCTCTAAAGAATACAACTACACATCTACACACTGTAACAGCACCCCGTGTTCTCTCACCCGTCCTTCATAGTCAAGTGACAACATGTGACAAGACAATTCTCTCGTCTCGCTTTTCACCCTTGACCTTCTTCATCCGTCATGTGCTGCACAGAGCTTGATCAAAGCAGGTCTTCCGTGAGCGTGGTTGGTGTTGCTGGCTGCACAATTTTTTAATGCAAGACATGTCGCTATCAGTCATGTAACATGAGCAAAGTGCCCAGGACACACTGCAAATAGATCATGTTTTGATCCTGGCCTGAATCATCTGTATCTGTATCAGTTTCAGGTAAACATCTACAGTGAAATTTGCAGTTGTTATTAGCCAGGAAAGTGTTTTATAACACTTGATGGGAGAAGCTGAGATCGGAAACCCATTAGAGGTTGATCCATAATTAGCCCATTAAACCAGGTCTGAAAACCACTGCAAACCTCTCGTAGACACTAACGTAGCCCTCTGCTGTTCAGTGATTCGCTGGAATCTTAGGTGATATATAATGATATAAGTAAGTCTAATGATATCAGCTTCCCCAATAAAATGATGAAAACACAGCCATGTTCCAGAAAGCACTGATTTAGCTCAGGCGGTTCATACAATTACCAAGCGTCTGCTGACCTCTGCTGGTCAAAGTGGAGAGGTTCTGCGATGCTCGAAAAGACACACACCCAAAACATCCAGCTGCAGCGTCACACCGCACTGCATGATTCTACAAGGAAGATACGGACCAGCACAAGTTCACTGTTTCATTCTAATGATTCTCATCTAGGCCTGTTTGCCTGTTAGAACTTAATAACAATCTATTAGAGCCACAAAAGTCTAAGGAACCATATACTGTGATAATACAATAATTACATTTAGGTGGAAATTGGTCTAATGGCATCCAGCCCCAGTCAAGAGGTCGTTCTGTTCAGCTTTCTTCCGGGAAGCATGATTATGCATCTTGTTGTGATGGGGTCCGGCCAGCAGTTCTAGTAATGATATCCACAGCAAAACCAGGAGTTATTATTTAAGCTATTTTTGCTGGTTGTTGTTGTCAGACGCTTTCCCAGAATCCCCTCAGCTTCCTAAACGTTAAGTGTTGATTTATGGCAGGCTGCCGACTTATAAGCAACCAATTGTGGAACAGCAAAGCATCTTTCTCTGCGTCAGCTGATGTTTCCTGCTCTCCCCCCTCCCCTTTGCATTATTGGAAAGGAGTGCAGATTTTATCAGGAAACAGACACTTTGCTGATAACCTTCTCAGGCAGGGAAAAATTCACAGGTTTTATTTCTTGCTACATTATGTAGACAACATATTTGTCAAACAAAGGAATTTTCAGTTTATTGAATAACTCAGACGCTCTAAAAGCCCCACTTCCTGTCACTGTTTCTAGTTTCACTAGAATCACTTGAGGACAGCACACTTTCTAGTAAATTGAAAGCTTTGTGGTAATTCTTCCCCCAAAATACATTTGTACAACTTTGCCGCCCACACACAAGCAAACAGCACTGCAGAGCCTAAGCATCTTCTTACATTTCAGATGATATTTCTTATGTTCTCATTCCTGGAAGATCATAGACAGCACTACACTGGAAGAGGAAGATAATAGGCCCTAAACAATACCCAGCTCTTACAAAGTTTTTTATTAATAATTCATATGTTCCAGTGGATTGTAAAAGTGTGTTTGTAATGATTGTGCAAGCTCAAAACAGAGAACAGCCTATGTGCAAATAGTGTCCCAACATTTCATTTATTCTGATTCCAAACACTTTTATTTTGGGCTACATCTCTTTCTCTGAGTAAAACAAGTCTACAGCGAAGCTAACAGCTTTTATAAAATATCCATGAGCTGTACTTAATAGCACAGTAGTCCTTTGAGCTAAATGCTAGCCTCAGCATACTAACATGCACCCATTGACAATGAATAATGTTTACCATGTTTACCATCTTAGTTTAGCATGTTTGCATGCTAAAATTTGCCAATTAGTACTTAGAATTAGAATTAGAATTAGAATGTCATTAGTTTCTGGGATATTTTTTCAACTCGAGGGGAACAAGAATGTTTATGCCAAATTCTGTCCAATAGCTGTTGAGACATTTCAATCTAAACCACAAATGTCGACCTCATGGAGGCACTGGAGGAAAAGTTGGAGGATAAGCAAAGTCAGTAGGCTTCATCCATTAGGGGCCATCCAAGTCTGTACATAATTTCATGGCAATGGTAGCCGAGATATTTCATTCTGGATTAAAGTGATGGCTCGACAGACCGACATTGTCATCCAGGGAGCATTGGTCCCATCGTAGCTGAGAACAGCATGCTAGTTTTCTCTGGAAAGTAAAGTGATGCAATATTTCATTTTGAAAAGAAAGTGCTACACAGCTACAAACAACAAATTGTGAAACGGCCATCTGTTTGAATTATTGGTTTCTCCCTCTCATCCTCCCCTTTACATTCTGGGAATGGAGCAGAGATTGTTATTGGAAGAGAATATTTGGCCAAAAACAATAGTTGAAATTTTTATTGGCCCGTGGATGGTGATGAAAATGTGTGCAGAGCACTTGGATTCATATGTGCTAATTGTTAATTATACAGTATGCGAAGAGTATGCAAAGCTCTCTTTCTCCTGTGTTAATTAAGTTAATATACCCAGATAAAGCCAGAGACTGAAGTCATTTTCTTCACTCAAACACTAAAATCACCATGCATACATATTTTAAATGTTGGAACAATGTAGAATATAGACTCAAACTTAACCTGCCTTGTAATCTCTATAGCAAGTGTTAACATTTGCATATAAATGGTTGCACATGACTCAAATAATAGAGGCTTTGCTAGTGGTATATTGCCGCCATCTACTGGTGTTAAGTTGCAACAGTCTTTGCTAATCAGTTTGTTAAAACATGGATTTATGTTGAGGGAAATCAATCTATATCTGTTCTCTAGATTACATGAGTCAAAAGACAGAGTTTAAAACTTAGGAAGGCTGAGCAGTTTCCTTACATACTTTCCTCTTTCTGTGTCTTCATCTGTCCAACTCTCCATTTATTATGTTAAAAATCCCCTCCTGGTGTTGGCGTTATTATCACGGGGAGTTTGCAGGAAATGATGTTTGCCAAACCCAAGGTGGGAAGCTCATTCAGGGACCAGTGCACTTGATAAAACAGCTTGGGCTCCAAAATCATCTAAATGCACAAGGACCAGTCTGCAGATGCCGGGACACGAGGAATAACATGAGAGTGAGAATATATGTGTAGGCAGAATGTGTCAGTAGACATGTTGGCTAATGGTCTATGCGGTGTAGTATTATCTGAATTACTGGCCTGTTCTCTTCTTCTCACAACTATTATGTTATGTCCCAGGTTGACTTCAGGTTCCTGCTCAGCGTTTTTCATTGTAAAAAGAAACATAGCAGAAAACGAAAGACGATGACAGAAGAGGAAGAGAGAAAGGAAGATGGGTTGTGTAAAGGTATGTAAACAAGTAGACTCAGTAAAATCTTTTACTCAACTGTTTTTCCTGCCTTTTTCTGGAAGGACAGGACATTATCTTTTCGTGAACCTAAGCAACAGGTGGGTTACAGGAACAGGTTCCGCTGGAGCGTGACTGCCCTCACAGAAACACGTCAACAGTACATCAATAACACACACACTCACACACCAAACTATACAGTCAGGTTCCACAGACAGGAGACTGTAATACCACATGCTTCCTCTCCCACGAAAACCTTGATGCTGCACCAGACCACCCAGCGAGAGACAATGCAAACAAGTATGTTTCCGCACAGAGACTTTTCATCAACACAATCTGAGCTGAGCTCCCATGGTGCATGTTACAGTGATACCACCGTAAAGTCAGGTTGATTTATTTATGGTGGAGATGCTGTACACACACATGCTGCACCTTAACCAGGCAAGAACATTTGTTACATTCGTCAGCAAGAGGATGTGTGGAATTGAGGGAGTTATTATGTGACAGGATGAAGTTTCACACCTTACAGTCTATATCAGTGTCAGACTAATTTTTTTTGCCTTGTTTGAAACAATTATTCGTTCACCTAAAATACAACTTCACCTGAAACTAAGTGATTAAATGAATCATTTTACTGAGCAATAACTGCTTTTCTCACCAGTTTGCAGTAGTGGAAATGAGCTTAATCACACATCCTTCAGATATTCAAAATAATCCTCCTTTTAGTCATGTTCTTTTTTCTTTTTTTTTAATCACCACCTGTTGGACAAGTAGTGAGCTTTTTCACAAGCAACAGCTGCATGCCGCAGCCAGTATCGATACTGAGAGAGCAGAGAAAGTGAATGAAAACAGTAAAATTCTGGGCTGTGAAACCACCACCAGCAGTTAGCTGAAAGATGCTATAAAGCTTTGTAGAGCCGAGAGGAAGTTGGTTGAAAAGGTGGGTGAAACTTCTCTGTGGGTTTGTCACTAAGAGCGACAAACCCACAGAGCTGCTTCAAGTGTCATACTTAAACGTGCCCAGTTGACATGGCCTTTCAAGACTTACATTATAGGCAAGCGCGAAGAGATAAAATAACAAAAGCAAAACACATGGTACTGTACCCATATGGGCCAACACAGATCAGATATAAAGTTAACAAATTAACCAAGTATCACGTGTCATCGGTAGTACCGTTTGAAATAGTCATTTGGAGGCACCTTGGTAGTGTAGGGGTTGAGGCACCAGCCAGGGGCTTTTGTTGCATGTGGTTCCACCCCTCTATTCTCTGTTATCCAGTAAAGGCTTAAAAAAACAAAACAGTCATTTGAACTGAATTGATTTTTGATTATTCTGAATGAAAACATGTCTGCAACTTGACTTTTACAATGTGGATTCATTATGTGTTTGGGTTCTTATGGTAAAAAAAAAAAAAAGCATCTGCCCCTGAATGTACATTTCCTGGCCACATGAGGGCAGTAGATGTCTTGGGATGACACGGTAATTTAACAACAAAAATCCAGGTTTCCAAGGCAAAGAAATACTGTATAACAAATATAGACTGAAGCTTTGAAACAGGAAGTTAATAGCTGAAAAGAAATCTTTCTTCTCTATGATGGATATCTAAACATGCTGACCAGACATTATTACATAATAGACATTTCCTCTCTATTAATTATGATTTTTGAGATATAATATGACTGTATATTTGAAGACAAAAAAAAAAAAAAAATCCCAGGTTTGCGGCTTTAAGCCAGTTTGAACCAGTTTTGTAAAATGCTGAATGTGAAATCATGCAAAAAATAGTGAGGATAACAAAATGTTTCCACATTTTGGCTTGCCATGCAGCTCTCTGTACAGTGTTAAACAACAAACAACTGTTATCTGTACTGACAGGCTATGTTTGAGTAATGGCACGGCTGAATCCCACACTGAACCACAGGATAGAGAAAGGGAGGGAAAAAAGACAGAGAGAGAGAGAGAGAGAGAGAGAGAAAAAAGACAGAGAGCAGGGGGAGAGAGAGAGAGAGAGCGTGAGACAGAGAGCAGGGGGAGAAGGGGAGGGATAGAGTGGGACCTTAACAGGAGCACTGGTTTTAGTAAGAGTCTGTATAAATACATAGGCTGAGGGGAGAAAGACCTTGCGGTGTGGATACGTGCATATTCAAGTCTCCCTGTCTATGTGCAGAGTTTATACGATTCTGGCCTGGCAGCCTCCTGTCAGAGTCTCTTCCTGATTATTACGGTTATTTAATTCTGCCAGTCTTTGAAGATGTGGGCTGGGCCAACCTGACAGCCTGATTCTTTACCTGTCACCGCACTCAAGGTGCGATGGGTAATCTGTATAAGGATGACCACTCGCACTCACAAACACACCCATTCGTACACACTCCTGCAAGAGCATCAACATGCACACACTCATGCACACTCATACACCAACATAATATTACTCTCCTGCTGTGAAGAGATGGTTTTGTAATGCCCCAGTGGCTCAGTGACAGTCTGTCAATCAATCAAACTCATCCCACCCCATCTCACCTGTAAATGAGTGTCTGTTCGTCTCCAGGGCCGTGATAGGCTGATTGGCTCTGTCACTCACAGTGTCAGGCAAATGTAGATCAATGGGAACCATTCAGTACAGTGCCCTGTAGATTTAAACAGATTTCTCCACAGTCATGCACCGCTGATGGCAGATGTCACCGAAGATGGACCCAGCTTCAGTGAGTTTCTGAGTAACGTGCAGGCACTGGGGGCTAACTGAGAATAGAATGCGTGTCAGTAGAAATAAATATGGATATAACCAAATATAACAAAAACAAAATATATGAATGAAATAACTGAGGACATATGGTGCTGTACACAAATATATATAGCATGAACATATAAACTCGAGGTAAATTTCACGTCGTAGTTAATACAAATGTAAATAAAAATTGGTTTTCAAAATGTTGCATATATACAGCATATATGCCCCATATGTGTTAAATTAAAGTATGACTGCATTAATTCATGCATAAAGAGTTGAATAAATAACATTAAATGAATAAATTCATCTCATTAAATGCATTCAGCAGCATTACTAATACACAATGTGCTGTAACCACAGAAAAACAGACACATTCCCAAGGACACATTTTTCAGTTTTTCTTTTTAAACCATCCTTTGCATATGGATGTTCACATGCTGACTCATAGTGAATGGTGGTGGATGCACATAAATAAAAAGAAACATGCGCAAACTAGAAGCTGACATATTATCCCAAAGCAAAGACTTAATAAAATAAATAAAAATAATAATGCAATATAAATTCTAGGCAGCAGCACCCTCCTACAAACACCTGCAGCTTGGTCAGTTGTGTCATGTATTATTGTACAGTGTGTATAAAGCACTACACTGTACAAAAGGGGAGAGGTGATCAGCTCATCCTACAAACAGTGGCAAGTATTGTGTAATGGAGTTGTTGTGAACATCTTAATGTATCTAATGTATCATAGTATCCTTGACTAGGGAGCTGATACCAGTGGTGGAAGTATGCATCATCATTATGAGTGTTATAATATTACTTTATATGATATCCCAACCTGTGGGCCGGGGCCCACTGGTGGGCCGCGAAGGTATTGCAAGCGGGCCGTCAAATTTGCCAAAAAGTAGGCTGCAATTTTGGTGAATAAATGTAATTATTAAAAAAAATATGAATAAAATTAAAATGTTTTCAAAATAAAATTATTTTTAAAAACATCAAATATGTTTAAAAACTTTCATTTTTTAATCCTTTCTCATATTAAGGCCGACCACTGTGCCGAGACAATGATAGGAACTGTTATGTTGTCTCTGCTGGACCGCATTGTATACTTTTCTATCAAAATGGATAACTGGTTAGCAACAGGAAGAATTCAAAGGAAAGAGATTCAAGAGACAGATGGTGAATCAACAAGTGATCTCACCCCATCAAATAAAAAAGAAAAATGTTCCACTGTTATCATCAAAATAAAAAGTGCTTCGAGGCATTATTTGGTTTCCACATTGTTACAGATGGTTGTGGGCTGCCAACATCTTTGAAATTTTCAAGTGGACCTTGAGATGGAAAAGGTTGGGAATTATTGCTTTATATATTATATTGGTGATCAATTATTATGTTTTTGAGGTATTAGCTTTGGGCAGGTTTTATTCAATGGTCACTTTTTGTACTATAATATTTTCATTAAACTTCAGAAGTAGTCTGACTTGACTTTATTTTATGACCAAATAGACTTATGTGTGGTCTTCAGTCCTCGGTTACTGTAAGGCACCGAGACTCACATCAAATGACAGAAAAATTATTCAACACCTCAAGGTTAAGTTACGAGCCCAGAGACTCTGGCTTCACGCTGCTTGCAAAGTGATTTTCTCTTTTTTTCATGCTCTGAGGGTAAAATCAATGAGGCTCAGTCCGGTGAGATATTAGCTGTTTTTCCAATTCATTTATGATTTGAAACACTTGATGCCCTGAGACAGCTTGATACTCTGAGATATTGAAGTGATAGTTGCCACAGCTTGCATTCTCACCGCATAGATTTCATCACTTATTCTGAACAATCGCCTTTACTCGGAATCTCTGAAGTTCAATTCTTGGTCAAGTGAGATGTTAATTTAATCAGGGCTTCTTTATTTAACTGTTATGTATTCAACTTCAGTGCAAATGCTGTAATAAAACTAGTTAAGGCCAGGCAAGATGTGTATATGGAGGCACCTGCTGTGACATAAATTTATGTATGATATAGAAAACTAATTTGTAACAGAATATATATTTTAAAGGAAATGTAACTGCAACCAGATTATGTTTTCTATTAACCTAATAGAAGTATGTGTCATGGTTTACCATGGCCAACATTTTAGGTTTCAATTTATGTTTGGACTTTTGTCACTTCCTGTTTCATTTTGTAGTTTCCTTGTCTGTCTCAAAGTTTTTACTTCCTGTCTTGGTCCTGTTTCTGTTTGTTGATTGGCTGCTCCGCCTTAATGTGTTTCACCTGTGTTCAATCACCTTTCCTTGTGTCTATATAGTCTCTGTGCTCCCCTTTGTCTGTGTCAGATCGTCTGTTTATGTCCGGTTTGTCCTCGGTCTGTTCATGTCGGCTGTGGTCTCCCCTGTGTCTCTGGTTGCTGGTGCCATTAATAAATATCATACTTTATTGATTACTGAATTCTGGTTAAACTCACGGTACGCTAGCTGCCAAGTTGGTGAACATAGTGGGTCAGGGTTAGCTGCTTAAGAGCCAGATATGTCAGTGAATGTCTAAAAGAGAGGTGAAAACAGACCTTTGTGACCAGAAACATGACTCATGATTAATGTTAATGTCTGCTACATGTGTAAACAGGCAACTGATAGCTAACATATTAGCCACAGCACCCTTCTATATATGTCAAACTTGTGATGTTCAGCTTTTTGGTTGAGAAAAACAAAAAGGAAAAAAACACATCACAAAACACAAAAACATCCATTTAGCATTACAGACAAATGCTGCAAAGTGAAAAGTGAAATTTTCCTCAGAGAAAATCATATCACCCACCACTAAAAAGAATTCAAATGTACTGCACCACACAAGCAAGAAGCAAATCTAAAATCAGACCGGTGACTCACTGGTAAACAACAGACGGGGTCAGTCGCCACAGGCTTATATGTAATGGTAGTAGGTGGGAAACTTGTCATAAATATGTCTGAGCTGCCATGCTGTGTGCTGTGTGAGGTCAGTTTTCCTTGGATGGGAGAGTCATGCCAGGTGAACTATGTCCCTGAGGAAACTCTTATGTGAATCAGTAGTCCTGTGCTCAGGCCCAATCTCTATTCTCCATCTGGACTAATTGCCCTACTTGGCCTAATCATACAAACATGGATGAATACTAAACATTAGACCCCTCCTTTTCTGTCTTTCCCCCTTCTTGCTCTCTCTCTCTTTTTAGCTAACACATTCAGTCTGTTTCCTCACCGGCACCTTTTATGCTCTTACCCACTCAACACTCTGCTCTTCCTCTCTTTCGGATTCTTTCTCCTTTCCTTCCTTACTTACTCCAACTCCTTGCTTGTTTTTTAAGAGTGGGGAGAGAGAGACTGACTGGCCACTTCAGGGACCAAAGGCATGAGGTAATCCAGGCAGGACTGTAGGCCTCCTTTGTCCCACATCTCAAGACTTCCTACAGCTCCATGTGGGAAAGTAAGACCACCGGTCTGCATTCAGCAGGGAACACTGGCCTGAATAATCATGTTGACAGGTGAAGAGGAGCTCTTTTGTGTTTGCAGAGGAAAACATGGTATAAAAATGTTTTGTTGTTGAGTACCCTTGAAGGAGCTGCCGCTTGCCAGTCCTACCACGGCTAGTATGTGAGTGATGAGAACTCCAGTGGGCATGTTTTCAGCTTGGCTTCAGCCACACAAGACAAATGTAACGTGAAAAGGAACAATCTTTAATGAGAACCAGTAACTGGTGCCCAGTAGCGCTTGCTTGTGAGCAACGTCAAAATAAAACAAATTGAGCTCACAGTTCGAGAGGAAACGTGCCTAGACCAAAATGTAGAATTGTTTATGTTACCTTTCAGCGTGCTTTTTGAATACAAAATGCAGTATCTCTTCCCTCAACTCGGCCCAAGGAATACTCTTTTAGTATTTGTGCTCCCATTCAGTTGACACAGAAACTGCTCAAAACACTTGCAACGCCGATGTGCTGCTGAGTTAAAACTTTTGGGCTTCATTCTCATCCCCCCAAAGTCATTAAATACAGGCAAAAATGTCATTGCCCTGGATCAAATTAGGTCCCCAGGGAGAAGTAAATAAAATGCTGCAGTTCATCCCATGTGTTTGCTAACCGCTGCTATCTGTTAAGGAATGTCCTCACATCCTAAAGCACATACAGAGCTGCTGGCGACAGGTCTCAGCTGATCCTCATACCTATAGCCGGTTTCATCTTCATTGGAAGTAAATAAAAGCAGCAAGCATCTGGTCAGCAGTTCTGTGTTGAGACAAGGGCTCCATTCAGACAGCTGCAGCTCAGATCGTTGATTCAAGTGGGGAAACACGAGAGAGACTGCAGAGTCCAGAATCGGATAAAGGGAGAATGGAAAGATATGTGATACTGAATGTTAAATATTCAAAATATGATATAAATTAAACAACATGAACGGTGCCATTGTTCTTGTAGTCCATAGCCTAAATATAAACATCATGCCTGCTTTGTGAGATCATCTGTGTCCTTCTCTTTATTTCATCTGAAGTTATTCACTGTACCCCTATCCACAGCCTCAGCCAGACGAATCACTGAGCCCCAGTTTCACTGATTACAATACACCAGAGTCCAATCACTGCCACGCATGACATAATATTTTCCGTAAGTGTAATTATACTATTGATTAAGCCACAGAGCTTCCTTTAACAGTCTGCTGGTATTATTTTAATGCAGAACATGAAACATCTATGTTTTTTATGTTGACAGAGCAGAAGTCTGATAAGTCTGACTCCATCTCCATCAAAGCTGTGGGATAGCGAGCTCAGCTGGTTCACAGCCATTGGGCCGAGAAACATCAAGAAAGTGAAGGAGACAGAAGGAATTCAATTTAGCATGAGAGAAGTGAGAAAAGAGCAGAGGACATGAGAGCTATCACGACGGTGACTTCGTTTTTTGTAAGCAGTGTCTGGCGTTTCATCACGAGTATTCAGATCATTTACTTATGTAAAAGTACCGATACAGCAATGTACAAATACTCCAACACTGCAAGTAAAAGTCCTGCATTAAAAATCCTGCTTAAGTAAAAGTAGGTAAGTATGAGCAGCAGAATGTAGTTAAAGTATTCTCTCTGACCGATATACTACTATATGGGGCATGATTAGATGATTAATACTGAAACATCTGAGTGTAAGCAGCATGTTATTGTTGTAGATTTTGGAGGTGGAGTTAGTTTCAAACTACTTTACATACAGTTTTATATACAAGGGCATCTGAGGGGTGAAAGATGATTCATGGGGAAGGAAAGATGAAAAAAAAAAAGTTCTGATACTCAAATCAGTTTTTAGTTTTTGGACTTTTTCTCTAATCTTTGATTTTTGCTGAGATATTGGATCATTTGAACACTGGCTGAAATTAAACTATGTGAGAAGTTTAAAGGGGGAAAAAAAAATCACTATTTGGTTGAGCTGTTAACAACTCATAGACATCTGAAATGTGACCCTGACTACACACATTGCTTTTTGTAAGACATCAGAAGCCAAAAAGGTTAGAAACCACTGGTTTAATCTTTAACAATGCTGTATTTTAAAAGCTTGTTATATTATCTAGTCTGTAACATCCCTATCTGTCTATTGTTCTATCTATCTATTATAAATGGTTGTGAGATGATAGTCAATGCAGGAAATGAAAGAACATTTCTCCTACACAAAACTAACTACACACAACTTATAGATGTGTACTCAATGACAAGGGGTCAAAACTGGAGTTGGCTTTCTAGTAAGGCATAAAAGTCTGGGAACCAGTGATTCAAGGTAGAGAACAGAAAGATTTAAATGACCACAATATCAAATTCCTTTAATTTCTCTAACATTTTATAGCAGCAGAGCGAGATTTTCATCTTTGATGATCTCCCACGTACTGTTAATGAGAGAAATATAAAGTTAAACTTGTGGCCTCAAGTGACATCTTGAGGAAAGGCCTTAATGGTGTTTTTGCATTAGGCAGATTAAACCATCTTTCTCTTAAATTCCACCTTCATTCTTCACCTTGCCTAATGGCCTGTCAATGACAAATAGAATATACTATAACTCTGAGTAAATCACAAGAAAATAGATGCTGGCGCTGCTGCTGCTTCTGCTGCTGACCAAACATCTTCATCTTTACCATGCATGTGATTGTGTGCCTGAGCACATGTGCATCTTGCATCTCCTCTCCCTTAAGCTCCTATGTTGCCGAAAGATGGTGTCACCCCCCCCTAGTCTCAACTGTTAATCTGGAGCCTTATCATCATGTTCCAGCGAGAGCGCTGACACATTAAGTCCCACTCACGGTTGCTTTAATGTCAGTTTGAGGTCATTTTGCCTGGTATGGTGCCTTGGAAGTCCTGCTTGCCCAGTAGGGGCCTGGCGTCACTCCCCTCAATCATGGGCGAATTTACGATCTGAGGAGGAACCGTCTCCCATATGCTACTGAGCCTCTCCCTGTGTTTAGCCTGCTAATCCCCAGAGGAGATGGGGAGCAGCGGACCATGGTAATATGGATGGAGAGAAAGAAAAGAGTAGAAGCTGCGGGTGGAGGGAAGGAATGAGAGAGAGAGAAAGCAAAGGAGGAGAGGAAAGGAGAGGAGAGGAAAGGAGAGGAGAGGAGAGAAGAGGAGAGGAGAGTTTCAGTGTCAGCAGTGAAGGTGGCCCTAACAAATCAGTGACAGTGGGGATGAAAACTCATAGCCACAGCACTTTCCCTGAAGTGTCTGCTATCAGATAAGCTGAGAGATTTAGTTAAGACTTCATATTTAGAGCATGGCTTAAGCTGTGAGACGATGTCTTAACTGTGGTGATGCCAATGTCACATTGTGCCTGCTCTGCTCCATTTGTCAAATAGGATTTTATCTGCGTTTTTATGGCTGTAATACTGCGTGTCTTCCAAGACCACACGCAACTACAACACTGATTTGATGATGATCCCCGCTTCTACATGCAGCTGATGCAACTCATATCAAGCATCCCTCCTTAAAACTTCTACAGTTATCATTAATATTCAGCTGGGGACAAAAGCAATTGGAGAATGCACCGTTCCCACCCACGAGAAGATGTCACTCTGTATCGCTGAAGCAGGGCCTGAGCACATTCAAATTGAGTGAGGCACATATCACATCTTTGCATGACTCCAATTCACTTTGAACCCATCACACTTATCATCATCATTAACAACAATAGCTGTAGATTGTCATAAAGAAGTTTCAGGGAGAGATATCAAGCAAAGCTTTCATCATTCTCCACATGTCCGTCAGTGATAATGCTGCCTACAAACAGCCACATTATAATTATCATCATCACCCACCCCATAAATGTAGCTTCTCCGGCTCAGGATTACGAGCACTATTAGACACTACATAATGCTCTCTTTAAAACCCAATAATACGGAGGGAAAGGGTGCCAGTGAGGTCTTCATGTGATTCAGGTAGAAGTCCAGGTGAGGTTGGAGGAAGTAGTTGTGGTCAGTGAGTTCTGTGTCTTAACATTGAAACTGGGGAAGGATAGGTCCCGGTCCTTTCTAATACGCAATATTTTTATCACCAGTGATCAAATCTGAACAAACTGTTGAGGATTTATTATCATTCCCTGTCGACACGAATATTATGCAATCGAATGTGCGATGATGGCTTTCATTTGACATTTTAAAATGGCACTGATTAGCCTAAAGACTGATTTGTTCATGCACTAATTAGGACTTGAAAGTTGCACAGAAAAGTTGTCATTCATAAAAAGGCTAATCTGAAGTGACAATGTGTTTATGTCTGTGTTAACTTTGATCAGATGGTAGTACAATTAAGTAAAACATTTTAAAGACACTTTAAATGAATAAAGTTAAAAAAAACATATTTGTTAAATTAATAAGTTATGCTCCATATCAAATAAAAAATAATTTATAATAATTACTATTGTCACTTCAGTCTAAAGAGTTATGTGTCACTTCAAATTGATCTTTCTATTGTCAATTAACTTTAATTACATGTCTCAAGCAATGGTTATAAATCCAAGGTATTTAGCACTTAGACTAAATATGCCACAAGGTTAAAAAAATTTTTTCCATGACTGTCAACTGGTAGTGTATGTGCTCCAGTTTTCAGATTCTCAACTGAACATGCAGTATAACCACATGAGCCAAACACAAACATTAGCATACACAACAAAAAAAGCATTTTACCACAGTAAACAAAGAAAAATAAACCAAATGCCTGGTTAGCTGCAGGCTACATAAGAGGGAGTAGTCTTTGAGTCTTCCTTATAACTGTTCATGTCCCATCAAAGCTCGTTGTAACCAGCATAAACTATCACTGGCTCATATACCAAGTCCACGCTTGCTGCTTGGCTGCCGGTGTTGTCAGTCATACTCACGCGAGCAGTCCAACAGGATTTTATGCACAACTTGAAGGTAAGCCTTCAATAGGCCTTCTATTGCTCGTTCTAAATTGAACAATGTACAAATAAGAAATGCAACCCCAATAAATGCCCAATTATGAAATTAGTCTCACAAAACTAAACAAATAATAAAAACTATGTAAACAATATAATGGCAACAGTTACAAAAAGTATCACAACTTTGCACTAGCTCACCTCTGAGAGTTTATTAGACATTGGTAGACAACGAAATATCATGCTGTTACACTAAAATCATCTTTGTAACAGAGAAAACACCCACAGAAACACAGTGTCTGTCCTTAAATAGGGATATTAAGTCACAATGCACTATTGTCATCATCATTCATTTTGAATATGGATATTTATTCCACCTCAAGTCTGCAGCAGAACCAGCATAGTAAACAAGAAGGTGTGAGCAATGACAAAAATGGACAAAGTCATCGGCCTACTAATAGGCCTAGTTCAGTTGCAGCTTTTAAAAGACTTTAACTGAATGTTATCGTACTGAAGGACATGTTTTAATTGCTCTACGGTTTCAATGAGTGTAATTCTACAGGTCAACATGATGGACAAATGAAGAAATTAAGTCCACTTTGAAAGCCTGGAGTTATGTTTTATATTACAAGGTCTTAGACTGGCATACTCCCCGACTAATACACATGCACGCAATCACACTCACACTTGTATTATATTTTCTCAACATTCCGAAACATGCACTGACATTTAAATGTACATGTATGATTGGTTCACTCGTGTTGCCTGTCAGCTGAGGTTTGCTCTGGTCATCTTTTCTTAAATTGCTCTTTAGCTTGCTGACAACGGTCCACTTCCTCCACACGCTTGGGGCTAGTTGAAGACTTCTCTGTAAATGAACAAGCGAACCAGGGCTTGAAGTGACAGATGTGCAGCACGCGTCAGAGGTAGACAAATTGATTTTCTTCGGGTGGATAGTTCTGGTATAGTGGCTGCTTTGGGCAAGAGAGGGAATAAGAGATATGTCAGAGGCACTTGGCCAAATGGGCCCAAGAAACAAGAGGAAATGGAGGCAGAGCACTGAGGTGATGGCACCGAAGACTCGCTGTGTCAAGCCTTTTGTTGGACAAAGCTTCCAGTTAGCAAGTGGTTAGTGTTGGGATTCACAGGTTGTATTGAAAGTAGACAACATACAGATGTTGTTTATAGATTCATAGATTTGTGGCCACTCTGAGGCAGCATAACACAATTCTTTCACCGTAAAGAAGTTATAATAGTGTATGTGTTGGCAAACACTTACCTACATACTCCAGCTGACACAGAGGAACATTATTATTCATCTGAAGTCATGTTTCTGGCCTTTTGACCAATGTAAGTCCATTATACACTCCCCTTTTTATTCTGTTTTGGGTCTCCACCAGCTCCAAAGGGAAAGATCAGGCTTTTATAGTTGTTAAATGTTTCACCATGTCTACAGCAAGCTAACGTCGTCTATCTACAATTTGGTGCTGGTGACTGTCGGGTACATTCTGTTTACCTGAGCTTTTGCTCACAGCAACTCCCTTCTGTGGCTGTAAAAGAGATTGGTGAGCACTGGGAGACAGAAAAAATAAAGATGCAGCCCATACCACCAAAACCATAAGGTTAAAAAGAATGCTGAAATGTTACACAAAACTGGGGGGAACTGCAGGTTTGGGAGATAATTCTCTCATGGTTTGTGCCCAGGAGTGACACGTTTTACATTATAATTAGCCATTTGACCCATTTTTTATGTTAGACTATTGATTGGTGCAGTTTTACAGAGTGCGAAATTAAGAAAATGTGGTGCCTTACAGGGATTATAATGCCAGTCTCATATACTAGGTTGTGCTGTAGTTCATAAGGTTTGATTAGATGGTTTGTGCACTATTGAAAAGTAAGTGTGGAGCATGGCTACAGCCAATTCCACTATGTCACCCTCCCAACAGGATTACGACTGGCTGGCAAGTTTAAAGGTGCGGAAAGTGGAGAGTTCTAAAACTGTCACTCCAGTGGCGATGCTTGGGTAATTAAAGCTTGCAATTAAAGCTTTTATAATCAGCACTGTCAGTGAACTGGTGCACTAGGATTAACGTTCAGAGTTGCACTTTAAATTGCTGGAAGTATCCTCTGCCAGGGAATGTTTTTAAATTCAGCTTGAATAGAAATGGAGTGACTTATAGTACATGGGGCAACAGAGGGTGATGAAGGGTGATGTAGAAGGTGGAAGCCGAATGTTTTCCTAGATATGTCTGTACATGACCATATGTTTTTTTTGTGTGTGTTTGCTTGTGCCAGTGTTCCTGTGTCTGCAAGATAACATGTAATTCATCAACACAACAAATGATAGAACAGAACATGTCCAAACCTGGCTTCTAAAAACATAACTAATAAATCATGATATATCCAGGCTTTCACCATATGGCTTTGAGGAGCTGTGATGTATCGCATCATCTCACTAACAGCACTCCAGCGTCTGTCCAAGCCACGAAAGAGCCCTCCTCAATGGTTAGAGTGATAATGCATAATAAAGACAATTTTAACTTTCTCTATATGGTGCACCCTGGATGAATGTGTCTGCAGACCTTGGCCAAGGGGAGTCCTAGCAGAAAATAATGTTGTGTCTCTGTTTTCAATAAAACAAAACAGTAAATTATTTACAGCGGGCCACTGAGTGCGCATCCACCTCATTTGTATTCCCGTCACCGCAGTGATAGATGTGACATCATGGTGATGAATGAAAGCGTAGGGATTTTAAAAAGCGCTTCCTCTGGAAACCAAGGACAGATGGTTATTTTTTATGAGAGCTGCAGAATAATCAAACCAAATGAGCAGGACTATTTTGGTAGACCAACCTGCCGGACCTGAAGGTGGCTGTGTAAATGTGAAAATTAAGATATCTTTTTCCAGAAACCCTGCATGATAATTTCTTAACATGGTTTGCACAGTCACGTCAGAAAAAAGCAAAACACAAACTGATGTTAGAAACTGTAGTTACAGTCACATGGGAGGACTGATTAAACATTTTGATCATGTATGGGTAGTCAAGACAAATCCTTGAAGTCCCCACTGTGTTAGAGACCAAGCTGAAATAAATCTGTTTCTCCACCTGTCATATTCAGCTTAAACTGCATTCCTGACCTCTGTTTTTTCAGCCAATTAAATTCCCAGACTCAGCTGTTGCACTTGTTCCTTTGAAGAAAAATTGTGCATCATGTAAACACACCCATACCCAGACATGCACTTGCACACACACACACACACACACACACACACACGCACACACACGCACAGAGGGATAAAACCTGTGATGTGATTTCATACAAATGTGTTCTTTCACAACCAAGGTCAGCATATGGGTCTTAAAAAATAAATTGCCTCTGAAAGCTTTCCCAGCAGATGGCGGCCATCTTGCCTTATCGGTGCATAGGCGCGATTTTTGAGCCGGGTTGTGCTCCATCACAGCCCCCTCTGACCGGCTGATTGAACACAGGTGTAACGGCTGAATTACAGTCTCACTGTTGGACATTAACCCCCTATATCTGGACTGAAATAGTCATTACTGATGACACCCAATGTAATTGCTAATTTTACGCCTCAGCGGGCACATTTTCCACTCGTCTTCTCCTCATTCAACTCCTCTTTCTTTTCTATACCAGTCCAGGCTTAAGTTATTCACCCCTCTTCTCTATCTTTCACTATAGCCCAGTCGTAAGAGCGATTTGTACCCGTCTCTTTTACTGATGTGTCAGTCAACAACCTCATGGGTAAAACTGCTAGGATAACATAAACCTATAACCCCCTTTGTAGTTCTCTTCTCACATGTAACTGTATCTATATAGCAGTGTGTAACCCTTCATCCACTTTCTGTACTTTCTTATCATCTGCATGCACTGTGAAAAACACCCTGGACACTTCATTAGCCTACTGCTTGGCTCACACATAAACGCATATACTTACACTCAACGGGGCAATTTAGAGTTTATATTCACCTGTTTGCAACTGCAAAGAAATGCAAGACTTCCGTCAGAGCACCCAGAGAAAACCCACACACAGAGGGAAAGTGGGTCTGCACAAAAAGAACGCTACTGAACTTTTTTGTCTGTATTTTATAACAAATCTTTACATGTTTCTCTTGGGGTTGGAAAAATATATCTGAACTCCAAGTTACTCTATTATAGTGAACTGGAAAAGAAAAATAATTTAGTGAATGACAAATTAAAATTGATCAGTAGCTCAGACATGTCAAAGAATATCACAGGCTCACTCACTGACAGAAAGTGAAAGAGGTTTTCTGTTTGCAGATTCAGTCAAAAAAAAAACCAAAAAAAAAACCCAGAGTGTATTGAACGAGATAGTGGCAGCAGGAGGCATGTAGCTGACAGTGGTTACACTCATTTCCTGAGGCACATTGCAATAACATGAAAGGATATGCAAAGAAGCTCATCTGTTCTAGGATTTCTTAAAATTAGAGTGACTATTTACACTGCTGCTTTTTTGGCAGAAAACATCATATTCTGGGATTATTTGCAATGTCTACCATCAGCTAATATAGTTGCAATTGAATGAGCAAGGCGGAGTTCAATTCACAAACATTTTTTCATGTGATAAGATGTCTGGTTGTCAGCATGTCTTTATGTGCTGTAATTGGGCAACACGACAGTCAGAGGACTGCATAAATTAATAGATTTTCTTTGCATTACTTCTCACCTGCAATCAAACAGGACCTCTGACCTCTGAAATGAAATTGTCACATCTGCCACCCGCCTTACCAGTCAGCCTGATGTCACTCCTAATTGTACATGGGATAATTATTCCACTTAATCTTTTGTGTAATCCCCAGCTGATTCGTCAATCTGCTCTCAATGAGCGACAACGTGACATTAAACCCACCATTATTACATTGTGCTGTGAAAGGTTAGTGTGCTTAGCAGAATTAGGAGATGACATGCATAGCGGTGACTACAATAGGGCTGATGTGTAGTGGAAGGAATTGCTCGGAAAAAGCAGGGAAATAAACACGACTTCTCCTATTCACAAGGTCTATTGTTAATACTGTTGACACTGCTGTGGACAGAGAGGTTCTATATGAGACTGGCTAAATCAGTGTAGCAACACCAAGATACTTGATCAGATGTAAAACTCAATTTTTCCCTAGTAAACTAAGATCATAGTGAAAATCTTGCATTAAAGGGGCTATTTGTAAGTTTTGCTTTTGCTACATAGCCAACACAAACAGCTGTTAACTTAGCAGTCTAGAAGAAACATTACGAGTTCAGCATCAAACTTCATTCCTTTACTCCTTTACCAAGAGCTGCTTCCAGCGTTGGAAAGCAATGCCAATGTTTACACTTGTTTTGCTTCTATTTCAATCACTTCTTTTCTTCCACTGAAGTTAGCATGGTAAGCAGCTAGCCCCAGCCTGTGTGGCCCGTCTCGTCGATTTCCATACCGAGTCACTGTAGCGTCCAGCCTGCCCTGAAGAAGTGGCACTGCTCAGAGTACCTCTTGCATTTTAAACACAATGATGCCTGAAGCTCTTGGCAAGACTGCTAAGTAAACAGCTGTTCATACCAGCGCTTGCTATGTAGCTTAGCAAAACTTACAAATAACTCAGATTAACCTTTTTACTTTGTATTAAAAATCTAGAAATATGAGTAACATGAGGATAAATATGTTCTAAATAAGGTCCTAAAATGCTGAAATTTTACTTATTTATTCAACTTTTGAACAAGTAGCTGTGGAGTCACCCGTTATGATGGTCAGTATACCAGTCATTTCTGCTACTCAATAGCAACTTGACAGACTCTATAGAAAAGCCAGCAAAATTCAGAGTACACCATGAATGTATTAATTTGCATCTCATAGCAATAACACAGGGACATTGGTATGCAGGAGTGTTACTGGTGGACAGTTCTTTTTGTCAAGGTCAGTCTGACTTCTGAACTGCTGCATGCATTCAGTGACTGACAGGATGCTGATGAAAGACAGATGAGAGGCAGAAAACCTAAAAAAAACAACAACACGGAAACAACAACTGTAGGTGCGAAAATAACCCCTCATGTTTGAACCAAAGGGAGCAAAGGTCTTGATCTGGAGTTGGCACCGGCCACATGCTTATTTGCATTTGCACTGAGGTCAGCTCTGTTCACCAGCGGGAATCTACACTCAAGGATGAAACACAGGTGAGTGGACTGCCCTTGAATGAGACGGCACATGGTCATACATAAGAGATAACTGTTGAGGATAAAAAATTATGGCGCTACAAAAAGAGGTGTTTACCTAAACAGATAAAAGAGCACACATGTTTGGTTTGATAAAGGGAACAAATTCAATTTAGATATGATGATAAAAATTTATCGGCTTTGAAAACAAAAAGAATCTTAAGAGGAAAACAAGGTTAGAAAAAGGTCTGAGAAAAGCTTTTTAAAGAGATATACCATTTTCATGATCTGTATGTTGATTACATGACTGCAATCTCTTAGCTTGTCTGAGCTTTTGGCCTAAGGATAATGTGGAAGTTGACAGAATGAATTGGACGTTGGTTCGCCTTTAACCAAGTCTCAGTAATGTTTACTTATTTCCAGTGAGGTGACAATATTAGCATAAAAAAGCTACAGTATCTCAGGATAAATGATTAGATGTCTTGCTGCTTTGATGGGAAATGGCAGAAGGAATGGTAAGCAAGACAAATTAATATAAACACACTTCTGATCAAAAAAAGATTACAGGTGCCTGGAAATATTCTTGGCAGTCTTACCTCTTGCTTGTCACACAGAATAGGCTTGTATGATGATACATGAGAGTGACAACAGTGACTTTGAGGTGGCTGGTTTTTCTCTTGTTTTATCATTATGCCCACGGGGCCTACTTATTGAAGAAAAAAATTGTACTTAGACACTGTATATTACACTGGCCTTTTATTGAATAATAATACAGTTTTCAAATGGAATAAGCACAGAAACAACAAGGTCATATTAGACGGAGACTGAAAGATGCTCATTAACACCACTATCTGTGAACCTGTGTGCCCACACACACACACAAAATATGAGCTTTACAGCTATCTACTGAACATTATTACAGAGAGACAATGCCACATCATCATGTGACAGGTGAAAAACAAATCCATTTGTGGAAAGAGGAGAATAAAATGTACAAGAGGATGTGCTGGAGTTCTGTGTGGAAAAAAAGAAAAAGTTAAAGATCCAAACCCAGGTGCTTCTGGCCACGAGCCACTAACCAGCTGACATTTTTTACTTTATTATTCATTTGTTTTTATATTATTTTTCAATTACCCAAAACATTCCTTTCTTGTTCCTCATTTTCCAGTAAGTTTAACACTTGGAGCAGGTAAGGAGGAGCGTTTCGACAAAAGACACTTAAGTGTTGCTTGATTGCAACCAGGGGTGGAACGTAACTCATTACCACAGCTGTCATTACTTTAGTTAAGTGGCTTTTTCATGCTCTTGCACTTTTTGCAGGTGCAAGTACTTTCTAAAATCAATAGTTATATTGTTACAGAGATTTTCTTTTTTCTATGAAATATTGTCCTCATATACCTTTGGAAGCAACATTGCATGGCAGCATAGCAGCGTAGAAACACTGATACAGTTGTGTAAAGTTCCAAGTTATAATCCATGTATTCTTCTCCACCACATTCCCGAGGGAAACATTGTATTCCAACAGCTATGGTTGCTAGTTATAGGCAGATTCATATTGTACACACACAACATATAACCAGCTTATCAAATACGATGCATGACATCTCATCAGGCAATCTCAGAGAAAGTTAACAGCTTTTAAGATACAAACAAAATGAAAATACTTACTGAGGATCTTTTATTGACAGTA
Organism: Seriola lalandi dorsalis; assembly: GCF_002814215.2. Lineage (NCBI taxonomy): Eukaryota > Metazoa > Chordata > Actinopteri > Carangiformes > Carangidae > Seriola > Seriola lalandi. The sequence goes on from NW_019525497.1 coordinate 237,518, forward strand.
ATAGTACTTAAATGACAAAATTTAAAGTAACAGTACATCAACTGGGAGAACTCACACAGGCTTGAATCCAATTGCTGCTCCAGATCTAGTCACTCCACTAAACTTTCCTTGGTTGTAGGCATGTGCTTCTGTCTGTAACTGCCTAAATCCACGCTGAGCTGCATTTTTCAGGTTTCTCCACTTAATCACTAAATTTAACTGATTGCACAGAGGTGATCGACTGAGGTGATTAACAAGGGAACAAGAGCTGAAATGGCAGCAGCTAATGAGGCACACTGGGACTCAGAGGGTAAGGCTCTGTTGCCGCTTCAACAACAACATCAGTAAACAACATGCTGACTCATCCAGTGACACGGAGACACACTGAGAGTTCTTACCACCTTTTTAGCTGCACTCTGCACATTTATACACACAGCAAAGTCTTGTTTGTGTGCATACAGAAAACAGAGTGTTAAAGCACAAACACACAGACACACACAATTAGACCCGTGTACAGTGAGGAGATGTAGCTGTCGAAGTTGAAAAATCAACAATTTTCCTTCTTTCCTCTGGTCAAATTTCATATCTCCACCCTTCCATCCTTCACCCCTGGTGGGGGAGCAGGAGGGGGCTGTGCTGACAGACATCTGTACTGCCTGAAGGAGGATGAGGCTCTGAATGAGTCTTGCAGATGTGTGTGTCTCATGGGTTTCAATCCCCTCTGATGAACACTCCCTGGTTCTGGTGTTAACGCTAAAGAAAAGTCAGTCAGCAATTACTTGGAGGGTTAGGGTTATGTTTTATAGTATGGTTGCAGCAAAAAGAAAAACCCTCATTACAAAGATGAACACATTTTTGAGAGTTCAGTGGTGCAAAAACCAGAGGCGCCGGCCTACAGAGATGTGGGAAAAAAGAAAGTGCTATGGTCAGATGAGTCATCTTTCATCATATTCTCTCCAAGTGGGCAAGTGCATGAAGGGAACGGTACAGGCCTGAATGCTTGACCCCTGCAGTGAGGGGATCCAGTGGCTCTGTTATACTGTGGGAGGCATTTTGCTGGTCCGGTTTGCGTCCACGTGTCCCCTTAGAAGGAAAGGTCACTGTAAATCAATACAAAGTTGGTCTGAGTGATCACCTTTATACTATGATGAAAAAAAATGTATTCTGATGGGAATGGTCTCTTCAAGGAGGGACAATTCCCCCATCCACAGGGCACGAGGGGAGGTCACTGAATGGTTTGATGAGTAAGAAAATGATGTGAATCATAAACTATGGCCTTCACAGTCACCAGATCTCAACCCAACTGAACACTTGTGGGAGATTTTCAACATGTTGGATTGTGCTCTCCACCGCCATCATCAAAACACCAAATGATGTAATATCTTTATGAATGGTGTCCAGAGACTTGAAGAATCAATACAAAGGTGCATTGAAACAGCTCTGATGGGCATGTGATGGCCCAACATCTTCCAAGTCCCTTTATGTTGGTTTTACCTCTAATTTGTCACCTCTGTCTGTATGTACTGATGCACCTAATGCAATAACTTACTGTACATACACTCTACCTATTCCCCTCCTTTAGCCTGTCAGAGTGATATCTGGATGGAAGTTTATCTGAGAGACGGCAGGCTTCTCACATCTCTTACAACCTGTGCATGTGTAAATCGCGAACAGGGCCCAAAAAGCTTTGGCTTTGCAATAAGCTGCTAAAAGGGGAGGAAGGAGTTTCTATATTCCCATGTGTTTGTTGACGGACACCTGAAGGTATCTGAAGCAGGCTATTGATCTGCACATGGGCTGGGAACAGATTTATACTTTGATTTCCTGGGGTAAACACAGTGTGTTTAGATAAGGATGTAAACCAAAGTCCAGTCTGTTGACTCCATTTGTCATATATATTCTCTGTTCGATAACTCAATAAAGTGTTTGAGACAGCAGCTGCTGAGGGAGGAACTTCAAGGCGAGCGTGTCTCAGTTAATGTATTTCTGTCAGCAGGACGGAGGGACCGGGGGAATGAGGAGGAGAAGGATGGGTGGATGGAGGTAAGAGGTGAGTGATCTCTACATCGCTTTCTACGCCACTCTCTTTCTCTTTCCCTCCTTTCCTCCCCTCTTCTCCCTCATTTTTTCTCTCTCCTCTCAGCCATGACAATCTCTTTTTTTCTTCTTTTTTTTTTCAAGACATCTCCTTATTTCTCTGAAGAGGAAATCCTGTAGTCATATTCTCATTCAGCGGGAACACTAACGATGGTGGCAGTTAAGGCCATAAATTGTAATAAAGTGCCATTCTCCAATTATGTTCTGTTTGTCTCTCGTAACTGCTTGTTTCATTGATTGCAGCAAACTATTAGAGTTCTTGTTGACACGCATATATATCAAACAAGTTTTCCAAAACGGTTTTGTCTCTGTTCCCTTTCTGCTGTTTGTCAATTTCAAAGTTTGCTCCCATTGGGTTTTCAACTACAAACACGAATGCTAAGAAGTTGTAAACTTTCTGTTGAGCCCATGCAGTACATATTGTACCTGTTTTACTTGAGAATATAAAAACACTGAGAAATTTCTAACAGGAAAATGAGTTGTCATGAAGTAGAAAACATGTCACCCAGAGCCACAGGCTTCATAAAATGGGTCTCTTGTTGAATTTGCAACTTTTCGTTGTCTGTATTCCACACAAAATCTTGGCCAGTTGTTTCCAGAGAGATTATACAGACATGACAGCCCATCACAGATGTTTATTACATTACCTCACATTTGATCTCTCTAATCTCTCATAGGAGAAAGACAGACAGAGAGAGAGAGAGGGAGAGAGAGAGAGGTATCAGAGATTAATGTACTGACAACCCAGCAAACCTTAGATTCCCCCGTCCTCATGAATATGGATGAACAAACCCACCAGGAGAGTATACACAGCTAGCTTTAATGCTTTAATGCGCATTACGGCAATAATAAGAGGGAAGCTACTTAGATCACATAATTCTCCAGAGTCTCATCATAAATAACAGCTTACATGTAGCTTACTTAGATAAATAGGCGGATGGATGTGAGGGATGGAGCGCCTGCATTCACTCAAGCTTATAGGAGATTTTTCCATGCACATGAACTCCAACTGCTCACAAATCTGGGCAGCGTGCGCGCATGTGTGTGCCATGTGCATGCGCATTTGTATTTGCGTGTGCAGGAAAAATAAAAAGCTAGGGCAATCACATCTCCAGAAAATGTCATTGACTCCCATTATACCCACAGAGTCCTCAGTGCTATTACACCACATGGCAAATTAGTCACTATGAAGATGAATAGGACCACAAAAACACAATAACTTACCATTCGACATGTATAATCCTCCATGAATTACTTACACAGCTACTCATCAGTGCCATAAAGGAGAGAGGACAGGGTAAAGAAAAATCTTAGGAGATCTGATAAATATCTTGACGGTGCATCCTTCCTCGCAAACATGACCCACCAAGCGTGTGGCCACATGCTGAGACACATAAGTACATACAAGCAATACCACCATCACACAATGGGTATCACGCATCAAAGTGCACATACACACATTCATGCACACACTGGCCACATCCTATTTATCCAACTCTGTGTGGAGCCATACATTACCCATGGCTTGACACCATGCCATTAGTTACAATCTCTCACCCAGCTATTAGACAGGAAATTCTCTACTTTTCATTGCGCAGACAAAAGCGATGCCGACCAACGAGTCTTTTACACACACATAAAAGCACACATTAACACTTACATGTGTCCACATACCACACAACACCACACTTTAATGGCCAGTCACCGAAGTGTATAGCAAAAGTTGGATAAATAATGAGACAAAGCAGAATATAACATTTAAAGGAGTGTGCTGATAAAACAGTCCAGATCACAGCACTGGTTGTCATAGTTACATTGTAGGGATGCAGTAAAAGTTGAGAAAAGTACGCATGAGTCACATTAAAATTCTCCAAATACTTTTTGTTTTAACAGAGAGTACAGCAACACTTGCCTATAGGTGAGAGTGCTGCTTTGACAATGTGTGCACAAAGTAGGGGAAGGGGAGAGGATTTACTGGTCTTAGCCATACGAGCATATCAGGTTTATGTGAGTTAGGTATGCAGGGGTCTGACCATCCGACTGCCTTCCTCTGCTGCCTGGCTGTGAAAGATGTGTCTGTAACGAGGTGGCGACGGACAAACTACGTAATGGGAACCCAACCTGTGAGACGAGCAATTAATCTTGGTAAGGCAGAGATGACCGGTGGACCTGGTCTGCTCACTGTAAGAGGAACGGTAACATTAAGATTTCATGCCTCTCTGACTTCTTCCAGGCGTGTCCTGTATTCTGGCTTTTTGAGCAGAACACTACCTGATTTCCCTAAGGATCCAAGCTGTAAGATCATCTCTGGTTTTGTACGCGTGAAGCCTCTAAAAATAGGACAATTGATCTAGGTCAGGTCACAGGACCATTAAACAATTCTCTGTGAAGAAATAAGTATAGCGTAGAGCAACTAAAGTTTATGTGGGGCACAATGTGGCAGAAGCTGCTCATAGATTTCTCAGGGTGCTCTGGTTTCCTCCTGCAATCCATAAACATTTAAGGCAGGTGAACTGGAGACTTTGTTCAAAAGGCATGAACTTGAATTTTATCTATGCTATGCTATCTTATCTTGCGATGGACTGATGACCTGTCCCTTTTACTGTATGCAGAGATAGGCACCATCAGACCATCATCTGAAAGGAAGGAATAAAAATGTTATGTTAGGCATATGGAAGTATTTGTGCAAATAATCCTGGTCAGTGCCCAACTGTAGCTATCTTATAATGTACTTTACATCCAGACTTGTAATGGATAGGTTTAACTCTTTCAAAAAACCTGACTAAAACCATTGTAAACTCAAATTTACAATCGTAAGCTCTATGTGTTTACTTCAATTTGTACAAATTATGAGGTCCTTTGAGGTTCTTTATAGAGGGCTGCAGGAATGAGTCCAAAACCTGGAAATAAGTTAGAACGTTTGCAAGTTTTGCACTTCCAGTTCCCTCATCCCAAAGTCACCGTGTTTTTTGAATGGATTTTTTTGGTTAGATGCCTGAAATTGGTCTGCGGTTAACACAAGTTCAAGTCAAATTTATGTTTTATTCTACAACATAAAATACATCAGTGAAAACCCCACTCATGATTTTTTAAGCTTTTATGTGTCTTAAAAAAGGCTGGTTGTTAACAAGTGGTTAAATGAGACTCCAGAGGTTGTCGGGGACATTAAATGTCATCATGTCTACTCCACTACAAGGCCTTCACAGCCCTGTTGTGTTTATACTCATACTAAGAGTAAAGTCTTTTGTAGAAGAGGCACGACATGGTGACGTGCAACCATGGTGTAGTTTGTTTATAGTCTAACATTCGCTTTTTATTTTTAAAGATTGTATTTAGGTTTTAAAAATCATAAAAATCATGTTCATATGTGATTATCTTGCTGAACAATAGGTGTGAGGATCATAAACTTTTGTTCATCACAGATCTTATCTGCAACAATCCAAAAACCAATAGAAAATTCCCATTGATTTAGTTAATGTGTGATCCTGATGTGTTAAGTGGGAAGTGTATCTGTTTAAACTTTATTCAACAAGTGTATATACAACAGTGTCTACAAAAAGTATAAAGGCAAGGAAAAAAAGAGTGCTGTTAAAAGAACAATTTACAATGAAATATAAACTTAATTATGAAATTAATTGTATTGATAAATAAGTAAACAAATAAAGAAGCCTAATCAATGAAAAAAAAAAACTGTATATTGGAATTGAATAAATTAAAATAACTTTTAATATACTTTTTTGGTGTTAGTTTTTATCTGATTAATTGATTTAAAAAAAAAAGCTGACCATCTGATTGTAATACCGCCACACCTCCACGTACCTCATCCTCGGTCACATGACTGTTAGCAGCAGCCTCTCCCTCGCGCACCTTGCTACACCGCGGCCTGTTCAATCTGCTGTCAACGGCCTGTTCACGTTTTCCTTCTGCTGCCGACGCACTGCGCAAAGTTGCTAACGCTACTGCAACCCTGCCGCTCTTCATGCTCGCTGGCTTCCTTGCTTTCCTAAGATAGCTAGCCTTTTCAAAAGTCCGAACGTTTCCTCAGGAGGACTTCGTGGAGGAGATGATGTTGATGTTTGGTCTCCATGCCACCCCCTGCTGCTGCTGCTGCTGCTGCTGCTGCTGATGATGATGATGATGATGATGCCAGGATGCCAGGATGCCATTCCTCGTCATGATCAACTGTAACACCAACCGTCACTAACAGACAGAAGCAACTTCAGAGTGGTGCCATGGAAACATCTAGTGTTGACACGCTGAGGATGACAGCCTCACTTCCAAAAAAGCTAAGTACCTGCCTCTTGTGCTAACCTGCAGTGCTGGTTATATGTGGCCTGGCTGTTTATCAGTGCTCAGTGTTTTGTGTTTGATACTGCTGCTGCTACTGCTGCTGCTGGCTGTTTTAAGGCTTTTCCTGTGGGCCTACTGGTGTTAATGGTCTCCTGAACGATACGTCATTGCGCTGGCTGTTGTGAATGGCTGTTGTGATGTGTTGGCCTTGCACACTGTGATGATTTCATGCTGTATGACATATATATTTTCTCCTTGGTTGTTGCTTGCTTTGAGGTATTTCCTATTGGCTCACTGTTACTTTTGCTCACTAGTGAAGATTAATATGTTGTGGGCTATATTTGGCTTTAAGGATGTAACACACTCTAATTTATCTATTTGAGCTTCTCTCCTGTGCTATACACTGCTGATACACTCAATGTGAAGGCTATCCATGTGCTGAGAGTCATCTGCTTATCTGGTTGTGTAACATTTTTGAGATTGTCTGGCCATTCTTGGTGATTTCTAATGTGTGGAAATGAATATGTGCTGCAAAGCCGATGTGTCTTAATCCGCTGCTGTCTACTGATACTGATAAATGAAATGACTGTTGTTTTGAGAAGGTTTTGTCTTGCACCTGTTCTCATTCAAGGCTTTCGGGAGCGGCATTGTGATTGTTCATTTCTTCTAGTTCATCAGTCATTAATTGATAAATGTCCTTGTTTGAAGACTTCGAGTGGCAAGAGCAAAACGCTTGCCTTTTGAAAGTTTTGCAAGAGTCTTCGAATCTCCTCAAACATTTATCTGGATCGCCTTGGAGCCAACCCACAAGACCTTCAAATACCAAAAATAGAGGCAGTCTAATGCAGCAAACAAAACAGAACAAAACAATAGCACACAGCACAGCACCTCTGCCAGCGGGGTGACAGGGCACGGGCTCTGATGATTGATGATGAGCGAGAGAGAGGAGTATCCCCTCTCCGCCGTGATAAGAGGCTATAAGAACGAGGCGAGGTGAATATAAGGATTAAATGAAGCCATGAAGGTTCAGCAGCATAGCCACCATCTGAGATAGACGATGTTTTATTTACACCTTTGATACGCCTCATTAAACATAAAGCGCATCTCCGCCTCTCCTATGGCACGAGGGAGACAAAGCATATGCTGGCATATTTAAACATAACTGAAGGGTGTACTGTAGAGTATGCATGCATGGAGTCACTGTAATACTGTAAAGGTATTCCACTTGTGTCACCCACTTGTGTTTAGGGTGGGGAGGGCTGGGTTTTGTTTTCTCGTTCCTCTTATTTTATTTTCAAGAGCTTACAAAACTATATATTTATATTTCTGCAAAGTCCTACTCACCAGAAAGTCTTATTGACAGGTGCATCACATGATTGAATTTTAATTGAGACCTTTCTCAAATAAAATTCAATGAATTAATTGTGACTGATGAATATTTGTGGACTGAAACCTCATTAGCGTGAGCAAAAGTGATTTTCTTTTACATTATATCTTAATATAAAACGATTAGGAATTTCATGACTTTGAAGGTTTGTACGCATTATTAATTAAAATCAAAAGTATCTGTTGCTTGATAGAGGGAAAAAAAAAGACATAAGTTGATAAGTCGCAGTTGTATAGTCACGTCTTTCTCCATCCACCCATCAGCTATGCCGCTTATCCTTGAGGGTCGCGGGGCTCACATCCAAGTTGACATTGGGCAGCAGGAGGCGGGGTTCACCCTGGACAGGTCACCAGCCTGTGACAGAGCTGACACATAGAGACAAACAACCATACACACTCACATTACTCCTACGGGCGATGTAAAAACGTCAGTTAACCTAAGCTGCATGTCTTTGGCCTGTGGGAGGAAACCGTTGTATCCGGAGGAAGCCCACATTGGGGAGAACAGGCAAACTCCACGTAGAGAGGCCTTGCTCACCTCGGCGCCACCATGCCGTCCCACATCCTTCTCTTCTGCTGTAAATAAGATAAAATGGTATAAAAACATTTCATATGCAAAAAAGTTACTTTAAAGGATAAATTTAATCCAAAAACAAAACGACTTAAAATAGCAAAGTTGTCTGTTTTTTTGTGTTTTGTGTGGTAAAATTATGTCCTTAATGTCTGCATTTGTGCCTATACCCATGCCAGTGTGCCAGAGTGCACGTCAGTTTGTGTGTGCTTGTGAGAAATAGAGAAATTGAGAGCTACAAACCGCTTAGTATCTTCTCCTACTTCCTGTTTCCTGTTAAAGTATTGGTTTTTGTCTTTTTTCCAGTATGTGTGACAATTATCATAAACTTTGTGGATTTTTATTTCCACTGTATAATACCCTTGTCGTTAAGTCTGGCCATTTTACTCTGTTTGTTACTGCTGTTTTGTCAAATTAGATTAATTTCCTCCCTTCAGCGTTTAACCGCTAATTATAAACACCAGAACAGATGGGATGTAATTCTTTTACAGACATTTTGCAGCCTGGCCAAAGTGCTTTGGCCACATCTTGTTCCATGGTTGATCCTCACAGCTCTGAGTCAATGGGTGCGACAGAAGAAGTTTGATTACTTGCTCAGTCTCATAGTGATCAACTTTTATTTTATTTTATTTTTTTAATTTTTTAAGCCAGGAACAGTATGTTTTTTTTCATTTTAGTAAGAAGTAAACATCATTGTATCATTGTATTGTAGCACTGAACCAGAAGGAAGAAGCGATGAGTTTAATTTTCCTTTTCACAAACCAATCTTTGAAGAACAATGAAACTCTATGGTGGCTTGTCAGTTATTTCACAAAGAACACATATTCATCCTAAACAACAGTTGTGGAGATTTGATTTTTCTCAAGGATAAGACTCTGTAAAATTAAACACAGTGTATGTTGCTGTTTCCCTTAAGATTTGTTCAGGGTTTGGGTTCTCTCATCTCCCTGGACATGGTTCCCACATTTTTCCCAATATTTCATGTGCGTACACTGTTTTGTGTTTGTGTGTTTCATTAGTTATGGCACAAAATCATATAGTTGTGCAGCAGTGATCAGCTTTTTGACAGATGGCATGTCCTCACTTCTAAACCGGCTGATATTGGCGAGTGGCTGCGACTGGACAGTCATCGTAAAACTTGCCATATGTTGCAATATGTTGCACAGATTGAGGGACGGGGCAAGTACATTTAAGGCCATAGAGTGGTAAGATGAAACATTCATAGATGGGTTGAGAATATGTTCATATCATATCATCTTCACTTCATTCCAGTAACCCATAAGAGCATACTAAGCTACCACAGTTGTTTTAGCATAAGGGATACTTGCATCTGCTCTTTGTTCAAGAGCAGATGCATAAAAGTTAAAGATTTAGTATTTAGGAACTTCAATCACTTCCAAGTTCATAGTAAAAAGTTTTTGTATCTTCTGATAGTTTAAGCTACTGCTTGTAATTTGGATATTTTATATAGTTGGTTTCTAGCTTTCAAAGACAATTGTTGACCATTTCTCACAAGGGCAGAGTGTAACCAGGACAGGATCTCTGCAGACCTGCAAATAGTTGCTTTCCTCACAGTGAATGAATATTTCTGTGTAGTTTGACATGTGAAGCAGTAGAGGAGGAATAGAGAGAGAAAAGGTGGAAGTGGCTTCAGGCGTCAGCTTCTCGAAATTGGTTACCTTTCCTCCTGGATATTGTGTGTGTGTGTGTGTGTGTGTGTGTGTGTGTGTGTGTGTGTGTGTCTCGGCAAATGCCTGTTGCGTGTGTGTGTGTGTGCGTGTGTGTGTACATGTGACTAGCTAAGGGCAGTAAGTGTGATGATTCGTCTTTAGCATCTCTTGAGTGAATACAGATTTTCACCTGCCTAACCACAGGAACAACACATTAGATGAGATAGGCTGATAAGGTTCGAATGTGAGATGGAGGGAAAATAGCCTTTCCGACACCACACTGTATGAAACTTGCAGCTGTTGCCTAGGGACAAAGCCAGTCCTGCAGTGACAAGTGCTAGTGGAGAGTTAAAGTGACATTTCAGTTTGGTGGTTTGACGTTGAACCAAGTGCCACTGCAAGGATGGATCAGTGCCTCCCACTAGGCCAGGTGGACAATCCCGTAAAGGGAGGTAGAAAATAGAGAAAAGGCTGGTTATTCCATCTACTTCTACAAGACCTCTATGTGCAAAAGGAGTAATAAATCAACTGCACCTCCTGCAGTGAACTAATACTATTAGTGTTTTATACGAACAGAACACATAGTTTTGCCCACACAGCCAGGCTGGAACAATAAATGTCATTCAGTCACTCTGTTCCTCTCCCCGAGTTGAAACGCCACTCAGAAATGAGTGCCAGGAGCAACCCTCAGTGCCGATCACTCAAATTCTGTTTGACCAGTGATCCGTAGTTTTAGCTGTTGCTGTTGGACAAGTGTACCACTAAATTGTGACATACGGCACTTCCTAACTTTTGTCGCAAGAAATTTTGAAGTAGGTTGCCATATAACTTTGGAGTAAGTCAGCAGCTGATTGCACTGACTAGACTAATGTGATTTTTCATCTACATTATCAGAAAGCAAGGAACAGCTGCTGATTTTATACTGTGGATTAATCAAAGCTTTGTATAATCTATAAAGTATCAGAAAGTAGTAACAATTGTCCATCACAATTTCTCTGCATGAAAGTTGCTTGTTTCATCTGAGCAGGAATCCAAAAGCCAAAAATATTCAGTTTTATACTTTCAGTTACACTCTTTCTAATTTTTACAGTCTTCATGATTGAGAACCTGGAACTGGAAAATGTTTGGCATTTCTGCCAGAAAAATGATGATAAAAACTCATTAAATAATCATCAAACTTGTTGCTGATTAATTTTTTGGCATCAAGTGATCGATGATGTCAGTGCTAAAAGAAAGCAAGACAGAAAGCGTACAAAGAAAAAGTTTGGAAACTAACAAAAAACTTTGATCTGTTTGATTTAAAAAGTTAAGACAGGCAGAAAGACAGCCAAGTTTGAAATTTATTGTCATGGAGTGCTGTACCTGCTACAAGGAAAACTTGTGCAACAGCTGGCCACCATACAGTCTGAAACTTCCTTGATGTAAAGGCTGAGTAATAGCACCTCATTGGTTGATAGCCAAAATCTGAGAAAATACATGTTGCTGGTTTATCTTTCTCAATCGCCCACAAAATCAGTTTGGGCTGTGAGAGCAACTCTTATGTAAATCCTTCTCCCCCCCTAGAGAAAAAGTTTTGAAAACCACAGCAGCAAACATTGCTTCTATTGACCCAGGCAGGCCCCTCTGAGTTCCTGGCCACGTGCCACGCATTACTGCTTCTCTATCACCGAACAGAACACTGCTGGGAGGCACTTGTTGTTCAGCCACCCTGGCAACCAATTAAAAAACAGCTGGAGTTTTGCAGAGCCATTGAAGATAAGGGCCATTCTCCAGGGTGCAGCATTCGCATAACTGCACCACATTATCCTCAAGGGATGATCAACAGCCAACAGCAATACCATGCAAATCAGAGTAAAAGGAAGAGCTCTCCTCAAACTGGTATACGCTTTCAAAGATCAAGTAGTGCTAGAACCCGGCCTTTATTTTTGTTGTGGGTGCCTCTAATAATAGGCACAATGCTGCAATGTATTAGCATGTCATTATAATATGTAATCCCAAAATCAAAAACAAGGTATACAGATCTATCAGAAGGATACAAATGAGTCCAGTGCAGCGTGACCCCACCACCCTGGGGTGTCTGTATCTGAACGGAACATACTGCAACACCCGTAGACTGACAAGCCAGAGCCATAAAAATGTTCTAGTGCACTTGCTCTTTGAGGACCCGACTTTAAATGGCTCACAATCCACTTTTGGGCCTTGACTGATGGTTAAAGAGACCCTGATAGACAAGCCATCGGGGAAGCTATCATACAACCGGCAGCTGTCTCAGCAGTATGCACTGGTGACTTAATTAGAACAACCACATTAATGATGATTACGTCTCTCATGGGTCCACAGTGTTTGCATTACATCTGTAGAGCTTTGTGCGCGCAGCCACCTCATTGGTCATATAACAAGTCCGTATATTGGAGGAAACAGAGTAGATTTAATGTTTTATTTCTGCTGCTGTAACGGCATGCTTTAGTTAAGGTTAGTTCGGTTTAGCTCAGTTCATTCTGTCTGGGATTTTTTTTTTTTTTTTTTAAGATTTCGTCTTTCTTGCTCAACTGTTTTTCTAATTTTTAAAAAAAAAATATTAACCTTAATAGAAGCAAACTTATCTTCATATACAGGACATAAATCATATTTCTGTGTTACTGTTTGACATGCGCTGGCTGTTTGTTTACATGATAATCAAATGTAATTTTTCCTCTGTTTGCTTGGATTTTTGATGCTAGAATGAATCCGGATCGAGGAGCCAAAAGTTGATCCTGAGTTTGTGTCCAAAAAAATGTCTGTTCAGAAGGTCAGGCTATCCTGTTTCATATGCCTGTACATTATCTATAGGACAAACCTGTAGCATTCTGTTTCTCAGTGTACATAGGAAACAGGTGTATGCTTTATGAAGTTGTTCAGTGACTTTATCTCCTTTTGGATGTCTTTCCTCTGGCCAGACACATATTGGAATCGTTTCAGGTCAGGCCTCCAGGAGTTCACAACGCAGAGAGGTCCACAGCTCAGACAGAATCTCTGATCCCCGATAACATCTCTCCACTCTCTGCTCTGGCTTTCCCTTCATCTTTCCCTTTCTGTTTTCCCTCTCTTCTTCTTCTCCTCTGGCTTCACCCAAGCCTTTTAGCAGCCTCACATTTCTGATAAATAATGATTTCTGGGTTGCAGAGGTGGCGAAAGGGTTGGGTGGGGTGCGGTGGGGGGACAAAAGGGTTGCCAGCTACCACAGAGAGAGATGGGCTCAGTCCCAGGTAGTGGTACCAACCCCCCCACCCCAGCAGGTTGTGCATTCCAGCAAACGTAATTAGCAGCGTTTGCAGGTGGGAAGCCAGTGAGGTGTCATGCCCTTTTGTCACCTGAGAGGTGACTCTTAGTGGTTGGTCAGGGTGGGCTGCGCAGAGAAGTGGGATATCTAAACTCTGATTGATTTGATTTGGAATTGAATTTGTGAATGAATGTATGTATTTGTGAGGAC